>NW_006239024.1:742722-742923 GCF_000226075.1 Solanum tuberosum | reverse complement strand
ACTGCTTCTATCTTCTGGGAATCTACTCGAATTCCTTCACTAGACACAATATGTCCAAGGAAGGCAACTGATTGTAATCAAAACTCGCACTAGTTAAATTTTGCAAATAACTGGCGTACTTTGAGAGTTTGCAGAACAACTCTCAAGTGACTCACATGTTCTTCCTCATTCCTAGAGTAAATGAGGATATCATCAATAAAG
>NW_006239024.1:739762-742459 GCF_000226075.1 Solanum tuberosum | reverse complement strand
GAGGAACTCCGGGAAGATTATCTGGAAACACTTCTGGAAACTCATTAACTACAGGGACTGACTCATGAGTTGGGGATTCGAAACTAGAATCCTTAACCCGAACTAGATGATAGAGATAACCCTTAGGGATAATCTTTCTGGCCTTAAGGTAAGAAATGAATCGACCCATAGGCGCTAAGCTACTACCCTTCCATTCTAGGATTGGTTCGTCTGGAAACTGAAAATGAACAATCCTAGTTCTATAATTGATTGAGGCATAACAAAAATGTAACCAATCCATGCCTAGAATGACATCTAAGTCAACCATTTCTAACTCTACAAAATCTGCTGAGGTGACTTTCTGAGAGACTGTGACAGGGCAATTTTTTATACCCGTCTAGCTATAACTGGGTCACCGATTAGAGTAGAGACTGAGAAGGGTTCTGAAAGAGTTTATGGGCTAACACTGAATTGGACTGCTATGTAAGGAGTTACAAAAGACAAAGTAGCCCCTGGATCTAACAATGCATAAACATCTAGACCAAAGACTCGTAACGTACCAGTGACTATATCAGGATAATCTTCTTGATCTTGATGAGCCTGATGAGCATAGAGACTGTTTTGGCGCTGACCGCCACCTGTACCAGATGAGTTACCCTGCTGAGTCGGGCAACCTGCTGGTGCTGCTGAAGTTGTAGACTGAGCTCTACCATTATTTCCTCCTTGACCGTGTCTAGAAGGACAATCCTTCAATCTATGATCAAACTGACCACACCCAAAACATCCTTCCTTACCTACAAGGCACTCGCCCGCATGGTTCTTACTACATTTCGGGTAAGTTGGGTAAGTTTTGGTGCCTGAAACACTTCCTTGAGACTTAGAGCCGGACGCCCTACCTTTCGGATCGTTATGGAACCTGGGGATGGAACACTAGCTGATGAAGGGGCTGTAGTCGAAGACTTCTGCTGAAACTGCGAGCGATTTCCACCACCCGATTTCTGTTGGGAATACTCATAGTTACCTGTTCTTGCTTTCTTAGTCTCCTTAGCATGTTCCCTAAGCTTATCACCCTCAACTTTTTGAGCATGAGTCCATGCCTAGAGATGTTCATGTCTCCCAACAACATAGCATTCCTGCACCCTGTTTTCACTAAATCTGACACTCCATACATAAACTTATTCATTTGATCCATGGATTCAGCAACCATGTAAGGAGCATACCTGGAGAGTTGGTTAAACTTGAGCCCATATTCTTGGACAGTATGTTACCCTGCCTTAAGTTCATAAATTCATGGGCCCTTACTTCTCTCAACTCTATGGGAAAAACCTGTCTAGGAAGGTTTCGCTCAAACCATCCCAAGTAATAGGAGCTGCATCTGTACCCCTGTTCTACTTCCACTGAGTATACCAGATATGAGCCACATTCTTAAGTTGGTAAGATGCTAACTCAACCCGATCATTCCCAGTTACCTGCATCACTTCAAAGATCTTTTTGACCTCATTAATGAAGTTTTGGGGATCTTTTCTAACTTGCGATCCTAAGAACTCTGGCGGATTCATCCTAACAAAGTCTCGCACCCTAGCTGCTGCTGACCCAACATTGGCATTTACTGGAACTGAAGCCCGCTGATTGTTTTGGTTGGCCACACTCTGAGCTAACATCTGAATAGCGTTCCTGAATTCTGGATTCGACACTTCTTAATCAGGGACTAGAGGAGCTACATTTGCATTCCTGACATTCACATTCCTGGCATTAGCTTTACGAGTAGACATGATCACTAAAACGTAGAACGTCGAGTTAGAATGAAATTTAGATCATACTTTACGCACGATAAGACTAGCAAGAAAATGAAGATTTCCTAAAACACTTTGTAGCCTCCCCTTCAATAGAAGTGGTGCTCTTCACACCCATGAAAATGACTCTACTTAGTGCGGCTTTTCAGACATCCTAGGACACTTAAACCTAGTGCTCTGATACCAAGTTCATCACGCCCCGAGACTACCCTCGAGATGCGGACACGAGACCTAGGACCACTAGTGATCCCAAGCTAACCCTGCTGGTATGATCATGAGCATACTAAAGATAATAAACAGATACGGAGGCTAAATCATAAATAAAAATGAAAAGATGGAGAATACCCATATACTATAACTGAGATAAATGAAAACTGATGAGTTTAATACAAAGAAGATATTAACTCAATAATAAGCTGAATCTAATTATGTCTGAAAATAGCCTCTAACTGACTAGAAATGCTGGGACAATCCCCAGCTAATTCTTGCAAAAATTGAAACTAAAGGACTAAAAATACTGAAAGGAAACTCATGACTATTGTCCTCGGAGAATGAGAACTCACCACTGATTCTGCTGAACTAGAGATCGGGAACCGATCTAAGCGTGATCTGAATGCTGAGAACCTGAACCTACATCACGAGAAGATGTAGCGCATAGTATGCGTCAGTACTTGTAAGGTACTGAGCATGCAAGATAGAATACAACTGAAATAACATATAACTGAACAAAGCAAATAAGCAATGACATAATCTGAACATGATATAGATACTTAATGCTGTGATAACTGAATGTAGTGACCAATTTATAACACGCTGAAACTGAATACAGGAAATACTGATAAATGGTCAATGCAATAGGATCTGACTGAATTGTGGGAGCTACTAATAGCCGATAATAAAATCACATGAGCTAAATGTGGAGTCC
>NW_006239024.1:738252-739681 GCF_000226075.1 Solanum tuberosum | reverse complement strand
ACTGAATACTGAAATATTTGACCTAGCATGTGTAATTCACGAACTAATGAAATACATAGCTAGGGTTCTGAAATTCATGCAATAAACTGAGTACAAACATGATAATCTGATTTGGGACATATTCATAAGTAATTAATGATAATCTGCTGAAATTCTAGAAACCCTAGCTCTAGTCATAATAAGGGAATCAAGAAACTGACTGAATTCTAGGGACCTAATGGGCGAAAGGAACCCACTAGTGAAATCCCACATACCTGGTGATGAATTCCACGGAGAAATCCTTTGATTTCTGGGCTGGAACTGAAGAAAACTTGTTGCGTTCTTGGAGTTAGTGTTGGTCGCCTCTTTCTCTTCTTACACTTCTAATTTTCTAAGTTTTGATTAATGATTTGACTTAAGTAAGTTCAAGTTATGTTTCTAGGCATAAACTGACTAAAACCTCATAATTTAGGGTCTAAACAACATAGCTTAGGGGTCCAACGAAATAGGAAAAGATCAAAACGACCCTGACTTAAAATCTACTGAAGCGACCTACGGACTGATCGACGATCCATCGATGGATCCATGATCCATCCGTTCAGTCCGTCGATGACTTTAGAGACCAGGTTCTGAGGGCCACGACGTACGGACTGATTGACGATGGATTCACGATTCATCATGTCAGTCCGTCGATCGACTTTAGAGACCATGTTCTGAGGGCCTTGACTTACATACTGATCGACGATCCATCAAGTCAGTCCGTGGGTCATTCCTTAGAATGGTTTTTGTCTGAATTTCTAGGGATGGTTGCAGATGCGAACCACGAACCACCAGCACGGGCCGTGGTGACCCCTACGGTCCGTGGGTAATAACCGTGGGTTGCACCTGCAACTTCTGGAAATCTGCATTAAGTTCTATTTTCGGATACGGGTTGTTACATTATCTCCCCCTTGAGAACATTCATCCTCGAATAAAGACTAAAATAGATAAAATAGAGGGAAAGGGCTGCAATCCCTACCACAAAACACTGAGAACTGAATTTCTGACTGAACTGAGTTCCAAGAACATGCAAAGACGCTGAAAATGCAAGTACAATATGAAGGAACATGATTCTAAGACTGAATTTATGCATGAATGACTGAAAAACTGAAGAGGAACTATTACCTCAAGCTAGAGTGAAATCAGAAGGAAAGAGCTGAGAATACTTGATTTTCATGGCCGCTTCTGCTTCCCAAGTGGCACCCTCTACGGACTGACTCCTCCACCAAACCTTGACTGAAATGACTTCTTTGTTTCTCAACTTTCTAACTCGACGATCTAGAATCTCAATTGGTAAATCCTCATAAGAAAGGCTATCTTTTACAACCACAGTCTCTAATGGCACTATGGATGCTGGATCACCCACACACTTCTTCAAAAGAGAAATGTGAAAGACTGGATGCACTGCTGC
>NW_006239024.1:736693-737682 GCF_000226075.1 Solanum tuberosum | reverse complement strand
GTCCTATCAAGGTTGCTTCACCTACTTCAAACCAACCAACTGGAGATCTACATCTTACGCCTATACAATGCCTCATAAGGGCCATCTGAATGCTGGAATGGTAACTATTGTTGTAGGCAAACTCAGTAAGAGGAAGGTGATCGTCCTAACTACCCTTGAAGTCGATCAAACAAGCTCTCAATATGTCCTCTAAGGTCTGAATGGTACGCTCTGCCTGACCATCCGTCTGTGGATGAAATGTTGTGCTAAGGTTAACCTGAGTACCATGACCCTTCTGAAATGACTTCCATAAATGAGAGGTAAACTGAGGACCTCTATTTGAGATGATAGACAAAGGAACTCCATGCAACCTCACAATCTCATTAATGTAAAGCTTGGCATAATCCTGTGCCGAATCTGTAGTCCTGACCGCCAAAAAGCGAGAAGACTTAGAATCCTATCAACAATCACCTAAATAGAGTCATGCTGTCTGCGAGTACGAGGTAAACCTGTGATGAAGTCCATGTTAATCACTTCCCACTTCCAAGTAGAAATGTCAATCTCTTGAGTCATGCCTCCTAGTTTCTGATGTTCTACCTTGACTTGCTGACAATTGGGGCACTTAGCCACAAAAACTGCTATATCTCTTTTCATACCATTCCACCAATAGACTTCCCGCAGATCACGGTACATCTTAGTGGCACTTGGATGAATAAAATATCTGGAATTATGGGCTTCTGCAAGAATATGTTATCTCAACTCGCCCACATTAGGAACACATAATCGACCCTGGTAGCGAAGCACACTATCTCCCCCTTGAGAGAAAACCTCCACTCTCTGATTGTGGACTGTACCCTTAAGCTCAAGCAAGATTGGATCACGTCTTGCTTTTCCTTAACCTCTACTACCAAAGAATATTCTGCCCCATTTTGAACCGTTACGACACCATCTGATATGCTCATAAGACGAACTCCTAGGCGAGCAAGTCTGTGAACATCATTTGCTAGCTC
>NW_006239024.1:725876-736519 GCF_000226075.1 Solanum tuberosum | reverse complement strand
TATAACCTTACCTTGTTGCATCAACACACAACCTAGGCCGACTCTGGATGCATCACAATAGATCACATAACCATCTGAACCCTCTGGTAGAGTCAAGACAGGAGCTTTAGTCAACCTAATTTTCAGTTCTGCAAAGCTTTTCTCACAATCACCTGACCACTGGAACTTAACCTTTTTTTGAGTCAACCTAGTCAATGGTGAGGCTATTAATGAAAATCCTTCCATGAACCGCCTGTAATAGCCCGCTAGACCTAAGAAACTTCTGATATCTATAGCAAAGGTTGGTCTGGGACATTGTTTCACTGCTTCTATCTTCTGGGAATCTACTCGAATTCCTTCACTAGACACAATATGTCCAAGGAAGGCAACTGCTTGTAACTAAAACTCGCACTTGTTAAATTTTGCAAATAACTGGCGATCTTTGAGAGTTTGCAGAACAACTCTCAAGTGACTCACATGTTCTTCCTCATTCCTAGAGTAAATGAGGATATCATCAATAAAGACGATAATGAACAAGTCCAAGTACTGCTTGAACACTCTGTTAATCAAATCCATGAAAGCTGCAGGAGCATTGGTTAGTCCAAATGACATAACTACAAATTCGTAATGACCATACCGAGTTTTGAAGGTTGTCTTCGAAATGTCACTATCTGTGACTCTAAGCTGATGATAACCTGATCTGAGGTCTATCTTTGAGATATGACTAGCACCCTGAAGTTGGTCGAACAAGTCATCAATCCTAGGGATGGGATACTTATTCTTGATTGTGACTTTGTTCAACTGCCTATAGTCAGTGCACATTCTGAGAGAAACCATCTTTCTTCTTTATGAACAACACTGGTGCACCCCATGGAAAAATACTAGGTCTGATGAAACCCTTATC
The DNA here is from genome assembly GCF_000226075.1 of Solanum tuberosum. NCBI lineage: Eukaryota > Viridiplantae > Streptophyta > Magnoliopsida > Solanales > Solanaceae > Solanum > Solanum tuberosum. The sequence goes on along the minus strand of NW_006239024.1, from coordinate 735,636 downwards.
TAGAAGGTCTTTCAACTGCTCTTTCAATTCCTTAAGCTCAACTGGAGCCATTCTGTAAGGAGGAATAAAGATAGGCTGGGTATCTGGAAGGAGATCAATTCCAAAGTCGATTTCCCTTTCGGGAGGAACTCTGGGAAGATTATCTGGAAACACTTCTGGAAACCCATTAACTACAGGGACTGACTCAAGAGTTGGGGATTCGAAACTAGAATCCTTAACCTAAACTAGATGATAGAGATAACCCTAAGAGATCATCTTTCAGGCCTTAAGGTATGAAATGAATCGACCCATAGGAGCTAAGCTACTACCCTTCCATTCTAGGATTGGTTCGTCTTGAAACTGAAAACGAACAATCCTAGTTCTACAATCGACTGAGGCATAACAAGAATGTAACCAATCCAGTCCTAGAATGACATTGAAGTCTACCATTTCTAACTCTACAAGATCTGCTGAGGTGACTTTCTGAGAGACTGTGACAGGGTTTCTGTATACCCGTCTAGCTATAACTGGGTCACCGACTGGAGTAGAGACTGAGAAGGGTTCTGAAAGAGTTTCTGGGCTAACACTGAATTGGACTGCTATGTAAGGAGTTACAAAACACAAAGTAGCCCTTGGATCTAACAATGCATAAACATCAAGATCAAAGACTCGTAACATACAAGTGACTACATTAGGAGAATCTACTTGATCTTGACGAGCCTGAAGAGCATAGAGCCTGTTTTGGCGCTGTCTGCCACCTGTACTAGATGAGTTACCCTGCTGATTCAGGCGACCTGCTAGTGCTACTGAAGTTGTAGACTGAGCTCTACCATTATTTCCTCCTTGACCCTATCTAGAAGGACAATCCTTCAATCTATGACCAGACTGACCACACCCTAAACATCCTTCCTTACCTGCAAGGCACTCGCCCGCATGGTTCTTACTACATTTCGGGCAAGTTGGGTAAATTTTGGTGCCTGAAACACTACCTTGAGACTTAGAGCCTGACGCCCTACCTTTCTGATCATTACAGAACCTTGGGGATGGAACACTAGCTGATGAAGGGGTTGGAGTCGAAGATTTCTGCTAAGACTGCGAGCGATTTCCACCACTCGATTTCTGTTGGTAATACTCGTAGTTACCTATTCTTGCTTTCTTAGTCTCCTTAGCATGTTCCCTAAGCTTATCAACCTCAACCCGTTGAGCATGAGTCATGAGCCTAGAGATGTTCATGTCTCCCAACAACATAGCATTTCTGCACTCTATTTTCACTAAGTCTAACACTCCATACAGAAACTTATTCATCTGAGCCCTGGAGTCAGCAACCATGTGAGGAGCATACCTGGAGAGTTGGTTACACTTGACCCCATACTCTTGGACAGTCATGTTACCCTACCTTAAGTTCATAAATTCCTGGGCCCTTGCTTCTCTAAACCCTATGGGAAAAACCTATCCAGAAAGGTTTTGCTGAAACAATCCCAAGTAATAGGGGCTGCATCTGTACCCCTGTTCTCCTTCCACTGAGTATACCAGATATGAGCCACATTCTTAAGTTGGTAAGATGCTAACTCAACCCGATCATTCCCAGTTACCTGCATCGCTTCAAAGATCTTCTTGACCTCATCAATGATGTTTTGGGGATCTTCTCTAACTTGCGATCCTAAGAACTCTGGCGGATTCATCCTAACAAAGTCTCGCACCCTGGCTGCAGCTAACCCAACATTGGCATTTATCGGAACTAGAGCCCACTGATTGTTCTGGTTGGCCACACTTTGAGCCAATATCTGAATAGCGTTCCTGAATTATGCATTTGACACTTCTTGATCGGGGACTGGAGGACCTACGTTAGCATTCATGGCATTAGATCTATGAGGAGGCATGATCACTGAAATGTAGAACGTCGAGTTAGAATGGAATTTAGATCATACCTTACGCACGATAAGACTAGCAAGAAAATGAAGATTTCCTAAAACACTTTGTAGCCTCCCCTTCATTAGATGTGGTGCTCTTCACACCCATGAAAATGACTCTACTTAGTGCGGCTTTTCAGACATCCTAGAACACTTAAACCTAGTGCTCTGATACCAAGTTTGTCACGCCCCGAGACTACCCTCGAGATGCGGACATGGGACCTAGGACCACTAGTGATCCCAAGCTAACCCTGCTGGCATGATCATGAGCATACTAAAGATAATAAACTGATGCGGAAGCTAAATCATAAATAAAAATGAAAAGATGGGGAATACCCATATACTATAACTGAGATAAATGAAAACTGATGAGTTTAATACAAAGAAGATATTAACTCAATACTAAGCTAAATCTAAATATGTCTGAAAATAACCTCTAACTGTCTAGAAATGTTGGGACAGTCCCCAACTAAGTCTAGCAAAAACTGAAACTAAAGGACTAAAAATACTGAAAGGAAACTCATGACTATTGTCCTCGGAGAATGAGGACTCACCACTGATTCTGCTGAACTGGAGATCGGGAACCGATCTAAGCGTGATCTGAATGTTGAGAACCTGAACCTATATCACGAGAAGATGTAACGCATAGTATGCGTCAGTACTTGTAAGGTACTGAGCATGCAGGATAGAATACAACTGAAATAACATATAACTGAACAAAGCAAATAAGCAATGACATAATTTGAACATGATATAGATACTGAATGTTGTGATAACTGAATGCAGTGACCAATTTATAACATGCTGAAACTGAATACTGGATATACTGATAAATGGTCAATGCAATAGGATCTGAATGAACTATGGGAGCTACTAATAACTGATAATAAAACCACATGAGCTAAAATGTGAAGTCCGATGTATACGCCCCATCGAAAGGACCTAATATACCCTGCCAGAGGTATAGAGGCATGCTGACATGATCACTGAAATGATGCCCACAGAGGGGTCTTACAACCTATGTGGCTAGTAGTTCTGGGACTATTTGGGTATGCTGAACCCTAGTCCAACTCGGTATTATGCTACTCCCAATGGATTAAGTAATTAACACATTATGACTGAATTTCTGTAAGTTACTGGATAGCTCGAACTGAACATGCAAACTGAGAATGCAACAATTAAACTGATATTGATGCATTAATAACTGAGGCACGTACAACTAAATAACTGAAATATCTGACCTAGCATGTGTAATTCAAGAACTAAAGAAATACATAGCTAGGGTTCTGGAATTCATGTAATAAACTGAATATTAACATACTAATATGATTTGGACATTCTAATAGCTAAGAACTCAATAATTCTAACATCAAGAACCCTAGGTCTAGTACATAATAAGGGAATCAAGAAACTGACTGAATTCTAGGGAACTAATGGGCGAAAGGAACCCACTAGTGAAATCCCACATACCTGGTGATGAATTCCACAGGGAAATCCTTTGATTTCTGGGCTGGAACTGAAGAAAACTTGTTGCTTTCTTGGAGATAGGGTTGGTCGCCTCTTTCTCTTCTTACACTTCTAATTTTCTAAGTTTTGATTAATGATTTGACTTAAGTAAGTTCTAGTTATGTTTTTAGGTATAAACTGACTAAAACCTCATAATTTAGGGTCTAAACGACGTAGCTTAGAGGTCCAACGAAATATGAAAAGATCAAAATGACCCTGACTTAAAATCTACTGAAGTGACCTACGGACTGATCAACGATCCGTCGATGGATCCACGATCCGTTCTGTCAGTCCGTCGATGACTTTAGAGACCAGGTTCTGAGGTCCTCGACCTACAAACTGATCGACGATCCATCAATGGAATCACAATCCGTCATGTCAGTCCATCGATCGACTTTAGAGACCAGGTTTTGAGGGTCTTGACCTACTGACTGATTGACTATCCGTCGATGGATCCATGATCCGTCAAGTCAGTCCGTGGGTCATGCCTTAGAATGGTTTTTGTCTGAATTTCTGGGGATGGTTGCAAATGCGAACCACGGACCACCAGTACGAGCCGTGGGTCACCCTACGGTCCGTGGGTAGCAACTGTGGGTTGCACCTGTAACTTCTGGAAATCTGCATTAAGTTATGTTTTCGGATACAGAGTGTTACACACATGGCCATCTAAAAACATCTTGAATCAAAGTAGGGTCACGACCCTTACAATAGAAAGTCTAAAAAGTGTCTAGTACAATGAAGAAATGAAATGACAATAAAACACTTGTCCTCGGATCCAAGAAGACATACCACAAGCTTGATGACTGGAAAACCCAAGCTTGAACTAGAAAAAATCGCCTCAAATGCCGAAACCTACACTTATAGAAAAATGTAGAAATATGGGTTAGCTCACAAAAATGTACTAAGTATGATAGCCATGCAAAAACCATGCTTAAAAAGAACATCTTGGTAAAAAAGAACCATGCTAAATGCCAATTTTGAGAAACATCATGAACTTTAGTATAAGAGGCATAAGATACAAACATAATCAACATATAAGCCATTATAACACTTTGGAACCTTCACCTTAAGTAACCCTAAGCTATACTTGTGCAATGTAAGAATAACATCCCATACTACTATTCCTACTAAGTACCACTTTGAGGCCACCTTAGATGAACTTACCATTTCTCATACTTATCTTTAATCAATACTCATACATAAGGGACACATACATTTCATAAGTCATGACAAGGAAAGTAACTCATAATATAATCCAAGTAAAGCATGCATCATTACATTAAGCATTTAAGTCAACATTCTCATTAGCTTCATTAAGAGCACATTCATTCATTAAACATTAACACATTGGAGAATCACACCATGACCCTCTCAAAGCCTACTCGTGCAATGCATGAATGACATCCCATACTACCACCCACACTTCATAGAACCTCTTGAGTAATCATAACACGTATCTCACATGATGGGAATAAGCATTAACCGACATAGACCATGTGAGCTTAACATGGAATCCGGTGTCTATCCCACACCATAAAGGGTTGGTCTACTTGCCTAAGGTAGGACCGGTAACATTTTAGCTTAGGTGGATCCACTAGCTAATAACCTATGTGGGCACATAGTTATGGGATAAGAAAGATGTTCATTGAAACCCGACCTAACGTGGGGAGTGCTTCCATCTTATCATATCCACTCGGTACTAAGCCTCCATTCCCATAGAGTAGTTCATTTTCATTAACATTATTATACTTGAGAGGAATGCCATTGGCCTATCGATCCAAGGTACATTATTACACACATGAAAGGAATGCCATTGGCCTATCAATTCATGGTACATTATTAGGATAGCTCATTGAATACACATGAAAGGAATGCCATTGGCCTATCAATTCAAGATTCAACATTACATTAGTTCATTGACTCATTATGAAAGGAATGCCATTGGCCTATCGATTCAAGACAAAGCCTCAGAATACTTCATTAGTCACCCATACACTCACACGATCTTTAGTCAAATCTTCCTTTCACAATGAATTTCACGATACTTAAGTATTTACAACTTGCATAACTTCAACAACCAGGCCAACATATTGTACATATCAAAGTTCAGACACATATTTATTGTGCACATAATCACCTCATTATATTCAAGCAATTACAACTTCACATTCGCAGTTAATTCAGACAACCAGAAGCACACATTCAAAGTTTCCAAGATACAATTCATAGATAAGTACAAATTCTTAATTAATTATTTCGCTCCATGGATGACCATTCCTGATCATCCATTCATTCACACCACCTCTAGGGTCAGATACCAATTGGAATCTTCTTAGTTTATAATTTTCTTTGCTTGTCCCCCCTCAGTCGTGACCACGACGTCTAGTTCACTTCGTTGAGATACCAATTGGACTTAACTCATACCACAAGCAACAATAGTAGCTAGCGAGCCCTACAAAACTGCTAATTTCAATCATAGAACTTGGTCAAACCCAATTCTTAACCGCCTCAATCTTTAACTGATGGTAACAACACCTTAAATCGATCTTAGAGAGAACCGATGCACCTTGCAATTGGTCAAAAAGGTCATCTATCCGAGGCAATGGATATTTGTTCTGAATGGTGACCCTATTCAACTGTCGGCAGTCTATACACATCCTCTCTTGCTAGTGATGGTGTTACCGCTGTTGTTGCTCTAGCTCGGACCATAGAGTGAAGGAGGAAATATACCAATTTGTATCACCCAGATACCAATTGGATTCAAGTCATAGCATGAAGGAGTAGAAATAAGTGAGTTTTTCCTAAAGTCCTATAGCCTCTCAAAGAAAAGTACAGATTTCATCGTACCATTCCGCAAGACTCTACTAGACTTATTTAGGTACAATGATATAACGAACCTAAAGCTCTGATACCAACTTTGTCACGACCCAGACCGTCGTGATTGACACCCACACTAACCATCCGGTGGTATAACCACTACTACAACCCAAACAAATTAACTAAACCAAAACTAAGGAAATTAAGTTACGGAAGCAAGTTAATTAACTAAACAAATGCAGAATTAAATACCTAGAACCTGAAAGTCATAGTACCAAAACTCTACTAACGACAAGTCTAAGAACAAGGGGTACAACCTCGAAACTAAACAACACCTTAACAAATAGTCTGAGTCCGAAAAGAGTGGACTTAAACAAGAGAGATCCATGGCAGCCTAAAAGAACTGGCTCACCCTTGAATCCGGTCACGCTCATTAGTCACATAGCTGAGGTTTATCAATAGCCACCTGATGATGCCCTGTACTCAACAAAGAAAGAGCAAGTACACAACCACCGTGTACTAGTAGGATCACATGGCTATCCCAGAAAGTGTAACATACATTAGTCAATATGACAATATAATCACATGCACATATCGAACATATACAATATCATCAACATATACGAACAATGAACAACTTCATGATTCTCACATATCACAGTTATATCAATTTAGAGCAACATACCGTCTTCCAATATCAATCATCATTAGATATGAACGAACTCATCACAAGTAGATACACAACACAATTCAATGTTCCTCTCACGGAACCCAATTCAATGGTTTCTCATGGAACCCAACCCAAACAGTTAGCATGCCGGAACGTGGCAATCCGATCCCATTTTGATGCCAAAACGTGGAAATCCAATCCAAGTTAGTTATGCCGGAACGTGGCAATCCGATCCCATATTTATGCTGGAACATGGCAATCGATCCCAGTTAGTTATGCCGGAACGTGGCAATCCGATCCCATATTTATGTCGGAACGTAGCAACCGATCCCAGTTAGTGTGTCGGATCGTGACACCTGCCCATTCAACAAACCACAATCACAATCACAATGTATATTCTCATAATCATACAACAAGAGGTGATTCATGGCATACAATTATTCAATTATCCTCACTTACAATATGTGTGATCAATAATGCAACATTAACATACATACATGTATCATAATGAAGCAAGAACAAACATACATCACACAATCATAGAATCACAACCATCACCTACCTCGAATCCAAGCTTGAATCCCCTAAGACACTTGAATCTTCCCTTTACGGATTCTTTCCACTTGTTCGTGGTCTAAAAACATACAATTAACGCAAGGATCAACAATCAAAGGTCTAATTATCCGGATTATAACAAACCCAATAACCCTAGACCAAACCCAAGATACTAATACCCAATTTAGGGTTGTTTCCACCATAGAATTCTTAACAAAATCCTCCCCCATCAATATTTATCCATTCTATTATGTTCTACGGATGAAAAAATGGATTCGGTGAGTGAAAAGCTTACCTTTGGCCTCAAGATTGGTGAGAAATGCTCAAGAACTCGTCTGGGGTAGTCTCCTCAGCTCTAAAAATTGAAAAATGCCAAATACGATCGTTTAGGGGTTTATTTATGACTTTATGTTGCATCTGTCCCACTACGACGTATCCCATCCCGCTCTGGCGGCCCTAATCCTGCTCCGACGGCCTGCACGGAGACAAAATACTAGCCGTTCACGCTAAGATCATTTTCGGGAGTTCTACTCACCCGAATTCAATTCTGTAAAGTCGTACGGGTTCTTATAGTCTTATCTATTCACTCATGTAATCAAATTCATAATTAGATCTCTCACTCATTACTAGTTTCCCTAGACCTCACTGACTCAGAATTCATCAAATTCTGGACTAGGTGAGGGAATTCCAAGTTACTACCAAAACTTTTCCGACCCTAATTCTTTGTCTGTTGGTTTTTCCCTAACGACGGAATCAGGTCGTTACACCTTTGAACCTGTTTGGATTGGCGTAAAAGTTGTTCAAACCTATTTCAAGTCATTTTTGGCTTTTTGAAGTGTTTTACAAGGTTAAAAATAACTTAAAATAAGTTAAAATGACTTAAAAAAAGTTTAAAACCAAAAGTAGGTCTCCCCTACTTTTTATTTTTTGACTTAAAAGCTATTTTTGTTAAGCCAATCCAAACAAGCTCTTAGTGATTTGGCATTGGCAAAGACCAGTGAGAAATAAGAGAAATTGGAAGAGGATAGTGCTATAAAGTAGGACAATTTCCTTAAAAGAAATTATTAATATGGTAAGAACCCATTCCTGTAAATTTGGGAAATGGTCCGATGTGAATGGTTGTGTGAATAGGAATATGAATTATTTTATTTTCCTTTTAATGATTACTAGTAAACACTATTTAAATCCCAACATGCTTGAGGGAATAATAAAAAAACTCTATTCCCAAAGTCTGTCCTATTTTCACGGAGTCTAACAAATTAAAGATATTTTTTCACATGTAAGCCATATATATGCGAAGTACTAAAATTATCATTTTAAATGAGGGGTGGTTACTGAGTAAAGAGTTTCCAAAAATAGAAAGGTTAATTCTTTTAGAGACAGACTAGATAGTAAAGTGTCACAAAAATTGGGACCATATGAATGTTGTTTGGCCTTTTTAGAGTCCCACAATGGTCGAGTGCATACAATGTGTCTATTCTATAAGGTTGTGGCCAATTCTCACCTCATATTGGTCTTAGAATTGAGCGAGATCTTAAGTCTACTTTCACCAACATAGTATAAGAGTTAGACTCATACAAATTTTGTTTTTACCTAGTGTAGGGTCCTACATTATATTATTCATGCTCCAAATGTCCAGTCAAGGGCATGTGCAAGAGGCATAAAAATCCCGCACTGATTAAGGATATAAGTTGTAGTCTATTGGCATAATCGTGCACAAACACCTTCTCACGAGCTACCTTGGAGGTTGAGAGGTAGATCCAAAATCCACTTAATAAGTTTAGATTGAACCAACTCATCTTTACCCAATAAAATTTGAAGAGGCTAAGTCATAACAATTTATTGGCTCTCCCCATTTTACTTGCCCGCACAATCCACCTGTTTGACATCCCTCTCTAAAGCTACTATAATTGGTAAATGAAGGGTTTTAGCGTTAGTCGCTTTTGTGCAGCATTTTGTGCCCACACTACAGTGGTCAGAGATGTTTGTGTAATCAAGACACAACTTCCGAAGCAAGTGTCTACGATCGTACAATAGTTTAGTAACCCAACCAAGGGTTGGGATCGTCCCAAGAGAGTGGTTTTGAGAATATATAGAAAAATAAAATTTCATTCTAACTAGTCGTAGCTAAAGACATTAATGAGTAAAAACATTGTAAATTAAAGGAGGGGGGGGGGACACAAAAGTGTCAATTAAGAATGGGGGTTTTTGTCACTAGTAAGTAAAAAATAGCAAAATCAACAAGGGTTTCTAAGTAATGCGAGGGGATCCTTGGGATGTGACAGGAATACGGGTTAAGCTAGATTATTGGGTACATGCTTTC
>NW_006239024.1:724989-725730 GCF_000226075.1 Solanum tuberosum | reverse complement strand
AGCTACGAATAGACTATCAGCAACCAAGACACAATAATTATCCTAATCCATATTCGCTAACACACACCCCAAGAATTGGGGTTTTTAGCCACACATAAAGAGATAGAAATTTATACTTAAATGAGCTTGCATTCAAATGGGTATGAAGATTTAAGTCTTGTTATAGACCAAGAATGAAGAATCCAAGAGACCCAAGTCCAAATCCTTTGAGATGAAACCCTCTTCTTCTTCAAGTCTTCAAAACCCTCTCAAACTTAGAGCAAAAATATCAAAAACTACTATTCTCTGAGTGAAAATTATAATAATTGTTCCACACTGAAAACTAGAACTCTAACTAGTATTTATAGTTTTCACAGATTTGTGCTTTAGCGGATCACTCGGCGTAGTTTGTCGGAATCGCCGATCAACTCGGTGATTCGCCCTTTGGTGTAGTTCATTGCCGTCTTGCACCAGCCTTCAACATCGTCGTGCTCTAGGTCATTGGGCGACATGGTACTGCTTCGCGGAACTTCTCGGCGATGCGCCGACTGCTCCCTTTTTCCGTTGACTTGATCCTTACCTTCAAGGCTCAGCACACTGGAACAAAAGGCGAATTATGACCATTCGACGACTCGCCAAGTGGACTCAGCGATCCTCAGGCCTTCATTTCTTTATTCTTTTCAGCCTCTTAGTTCCTTTTTGCGACGTAGTGTCTATGCTTTCCTTCAAACTTCAAATACCTGAAACTTAAAGGTTTTCATC
>NW_006239024.1:724417-724800 GCF_000226075.1 Solanum tuberosum | reverse complement strand
TAAACTTTTGCTTGTCCTCAAGTAAAATTCAAGTTCTGCAGTTCAACAAGGATGTCTCAAACAGTGCTACACAAGACTCAATTATGACTGTACACAACAAGACTCAATTTACTTATGCAAGGATCAATTGTGTACTCAAAGATTCAAGTTGTGACACACCATTACCAAAGATTCTCAAGCTCGCAATACTTGCTTCAAATGCAAGTTCAAGCTCAACAAAAGCCTTCGAATGCCCTCGCACAAATGATGATTCCATTTTCACACGCAAAGGTATAATCAATTTGAAGTTTAGGAATCAGATACAACGCTCACACTCACAAAGATGAACACAATGCATGCTTTCACCCATAGGTTTGCCCGTATTTTCCAATCAACATTTGTTT
>NW_006239024.1:715616-724408 GCF_000226075.1 Solanum tuberosum | reverse complement strand
GACTTTTATCCTCATGAACTGTGGTACTCTCAACATTTCCTTTCTTTTTCCTTCATCATTTTCATTAGTGCATCATAGGTCATCCTATTATTCACTTCCCATGGATTGTTTGGAACCCCATTTCTTTGGTACTTTAGTCCACAACTTTCTTTTTCATTCTTTTTATTTTTGTTTCTTCTTTCTCTCACTCTTTTTTTTATATATATGGAGGGGTTCCATTTTTCTCAACACCATGGGTTAAAGGAGACTTTCCTTGCGATTCTTGACTTGCCCTTATCTTTTCACCACACCTCCAACTTAGGCTTTTAGCCTAAGTTGGCTATTCAACCAACCACAACTTCATGAGGATTATGGGTGATGGATAAAGAGAGGTCATTGTTTTCATCTAGTTTCTTCCAAAGAAAGGTAAGGCTCAAGGGGTGTTCAAAAACGGTTCACACACTCACTAGGTAGGTCACAAAAGATGTATATGTCAAATTGGCTCATACTCTTAGAAGTTGCCTAAGATCATGTCAAGAGAAAGCCTTACTTAGTCAACCGGACTAACGGGGCAAATTCTAGGATCCATCATGCATGGTTCAAGGTAAGCTCATCACACAATGCATTGACACTAAAGTCAAACAAGACTCCACACTTTCGCTAGTGTGCAACGGTCATCACAAGAGACTCGATTCGACAAGATGCTAGTCACAACGAGATGCAAAGAGTTCACATATTGTCTATGCCACTTCATTTGGTCTCATCATAGCCGTACATTCATGTTCGTTCGATTGGAAGCACTATTCATGTCATCGGTATTGATCGAAACTGAGACTCAAATTTGCCAAGGAACAACCACATTCAATATAAACAAGAGGTGACAAAATTTTTTGGAAGGGTAAAAAATCATTCACAATTAAAAACATGGAGCCACAAGCTCAAACATCCACAAGATGCAGTGTATAAAACACAATTTCAGCTCACAACCCAATATATAAACAAAACCAGAGAGTCACAAAATCACAAAAGGTGAGCCTCACCCCACCACAAATAAAACAATTGTCCTCAAATGCAAACAAAAATATCCAAAAGTGAAATAAAGTAAGACAGAGAGGGAGGTAAAGAGGGAGTCCTTTCTACACAATCGCTCCATCTGTCTGGGCATCGGTGCCCGGTGCATCACTCTGGTCCTGGGTCTCAGTCCCTGGAGTCGCCTCAGAAGAAACAACAGTACTAGACCCACTAGGAGCTGCCAATAGTGTTTCCGCCAAAATGGCCTGCACAGCTGCATAGAATCCCTGGGCCCACGAAGGAACATTAGGATCTCTGATAGTGGTCTTCCTGTCAGAATTGGGCCTCTTGCCCTTGCCTTTATTTCCAGGTGTAGGTTCTTGTCTTCCCATCTTTGGAGGATTTGATCCCCTTCATTTATTGTGATATCACGTGCTCTTTTCTGGGGTGGCATGACAATATTGGTCTTTACCATATATTCGGGATACTCAAAATTCTCACTGCTAGACTCAACAACATGAAAGCACAACTCCACAAAATTTAACCAATTTTAAGGCAAAAAAAATACGGGATTTTAACAATGTAAACACTACGGGAAAGATTTTCATAAGCATAAGAAAAAAAATTAAGATCAGAGAGGCCCAACACACATCACTAAGATAAGATCATTGCAAATGAGTACAAAATTGCTAAAAATAATTGGGTTCGAAAAACCAACCTTAGATGCTGATTAAAATACTTTTGAAATGCTACGCGGCAATGTAATCCAACTCCGAGCACCAATCAACAACTCAAATACAGTAAAAACGCAAGAAATATTGAAAATACTAAACGGGTGCGAGTTTGTGAAGGTCTAAAGTGAGGGAAAGTGTAGAGTTTGAAAGTTTAAACCTTTGGGCTTGTAAGAAACCGTCCAGTTCTCGCCCATTCGGTGACTCACCGAGTGGATACTTACCTCGCCGAGTTTTAATGGACCTCCAATTAAATTGGGGGTCGAAACGATGAACTAGATCACAATCGCCGACCAGGTCGGCGATTCGCCAATAATTTTCTTGGCACACCGAGTTTTACAGACTCCACTTTGAAATCATCTTTAGTCCAATGGAGGTCTAAGTTGGGGTGACCGACTTCTTCGGCGATGCGCCGACTGGACCTTTGGCTCTCCAATTTGCACTTTTCACTCACTTTCCATACTTTGACCTACACAAACAACACACCATTATTTCTTAAAGCAAAAATAAAGCAGTAAAACCTTGGGTTGCCTCCCAAGAAGCGCTTTATTTAACGTCGTGGCACGACACAACTCCTCACTCAAGTTCCATTAGTGAGGTTTACCTCATTTTCATGAGGCCACCCCTCTTTTGGCTCTGGGTAGAGAGAAGATAGCACTTGGTCCATTTGGGATCTTTGTCATCATTCCCACTCATTCTTCCTGTTTTAACAAACAAACAAGCAAAACAAAACTAAAACTGAAGTTAGTAAACTACGACTAACAAAAGCAAAATTCTACTCTACTAATAATTCACAAGTAACACCACTCTCCAGCAGCGGCGCCATTTTGATGTTTGCGTAATCAAGACACAACTTTCGATGCAAATGTCTATGATCGTACAATAGTTTAGTAACCCAACCAAGGGTTGGGATCGTCCCAAGGGAGTGGTTTTGAGAATTTATAGAAAAATAAAATTTTGTTCTAACTAGTTGTAGCTTAAGATATTAACGAGTAAAAACATTGTAAATTAAAGGGGGAGGGGCACACAAGAGTGTCAATTAACAATGGGGGGTTTTTGTCACTAGTAAGTAAAAAACAACAAAATCAACAAGGGTTTCTAAGTAATGAGAGAGGATCCTTGGGATGTGATGGGAATACAGGTTAAGCTAGATTATTGGATACATGCTTTCGATAGAAGATTCATAGAGTAATTGTTACTAAGCTAGACTTTAAGGGGGATAAGCTCTCTCTCGAGCAACTTACCCCGTTTCAAATATGTTCCTCTCGGACACCCATTTGCCGCATGAAGACCAAAATACACCTTAACTCACTCACTCTCTCGAGCTGAGTGTGTGGACATGGGACTAGGGTTCACTCTCTCGAGCTGAACCTCATGTCGACCCACTCACACTGGCCATCAATCTAGTGGTCTTAGTTTTATGACCTCTCTCTCGAGTAAGCCGAAAACACATAAATAAACTTGTGTTTGCAACTACTAATTCATTAAATTCATCCACAACCACTAAACAAAATCACATTTAAACTACAAATATACTATCAGCAAGCAAGACCCAACAATTATCTTAACCCATATTCGCTAAATCACACCCCAAGAATTGGGGTTTTTAGCCACACATCAAGAGATAGAAATTTATACCTAAATGAGATTGCATTCAAATGCGTATGAAGATTTAAGTCTTGTTACAGGCCAAGAATGAAGAATCCAAGAGACCCAAGTCCAAATCCTTGGGGATGTACCCTCTTCTTCTACAAGTCTTCAAAAACCCTCTCAAACTTAAAGCAAAAATATCAAAAAGTACTATTCTCTAAGTGAAAATTATAATAATTGTTCCACACTTAAAACTACAACTCTAACAAGTATTTATAGTTTTCACAGATTTGTGCTGCAGCGGATCACTCGGAGTTGTTAGTCAGAATCGTCGATCAACTCGACGATTAGCTCTTTGGTGTAGGTCATCGCCGTCTTGCACCAGCCTTCAGCATTGTCGTGCTCTGGGTCATTGGGCGACATGGTACTGCTTCGCGGAACTTCTCGGCGATGCACCGACTGCTCCTTTTTTTCTGCCGACTTGATCGTTTCTTTCAGGGCTTAGCACACTAGAACAAAAGGCGAAGTAAGACCCTTCAGCGACTCGCCAAGTGGACTCGACGATCCTCAGGCCTTCATTTCTTTGTTCATTTCAGCCTTTGCGTTCCTTTTTGCAATGTAGTATCCATGCTTTCCTTCAAACTTCAAATACCTGAAACTTAAGGGTTTTCATCAGATATTGAGATAAAATAAGCATTTGAGGACACAATTTTAGTCAAGCTGAAATCCTTAACAAAGACAAAGCTTTCAAGAGGCGTGCTCTATCAGTTTCTTCCAACAGAACCCACCTAGCTAAAGACAGGAACATAAGAGGATGAAATATTAATAATATTCAATGCTTGGAAACAAGCATGACATGATTTACTCTACACGTAATCGGACCAGTGTTGCTAAAGAACATAAGAAATTATCCATCTGACATCTATAGGGAATACGTAAAAGCAACAAGAAACTAGATCCTGGAACATTCGGTATGCACCCTTCGTGGATACACTGCAGAAAATCTCGCATACCATTACAATTAATAAACTTGTGAATTTCCAAATTAGATGACACCAGTTGACTTTTTCTCTCGACAACTTTTTCTTTAGACAACAGTTGTATTCAGTAAAAAGTTAGCCACCCCAGAAAAAGGTACTTAGTTGGAAATTTTACAAGCATCGAAAGGGTGATTAAGCCCCTGCGGCCTTGCCCATAATGTATATAATTATAATTGCCAATTCAATATACTAACTCTCCTACTTAATCCCACAGATTCTGCTTACACCAAAAAAAGAACAAGCTAAGATAATTAATCTTAATTTTATGGATGGAAATGCTAGTACCATTCCTTTCTTTCCACACTGTCCACCAAATGCAAGCATGAATGATCTTCCACCCGTCCTCCTCCCACCTGTATTCTTAATACTCCATCAACTGTTCAGCAATGCAAAGTAGAACTAGGAATTATCCAAGTTTTTTTTTTGAGAAGGTAACAACTTGTATTCTATTCCAAAACAAAAACAAGAACCTGCCACAACAAATTACAGGTTGCTAATTACAATTGTGGAGAGTAGCAGGAGGATCTTTAATCCTATAGAAAAATTTACAAGGAACCTAAAACATCTGTAACTGATTCTAGATCTACCGTGTGCTTCTGTTTACACCAAAAAAGAAACAAAACTAAGCAGTTCATCTTAATCTTCTAGATGGAATTACTCTTGTTTTGGAAGCATCTGAGATTTATTTATTTCCACACAGACCACTAGATGAAAGCTGGAATGATTTTCCATATTTCTTTATGCCCAATAATGCTTGCATAACTGCTCCATATCTTAAGAGTTTGCGTAACTTTCCTAGGCATAACCCATTTCAGGCCCTTCAGAGTGATAAAGAAATTCCATAAAATGTTGGTTATTCTATAGCGAAGGAAGAGATGGTTGACAATCTCTACTTCTTCTTCACCATACAGATGCTTCTTCTTACCCAAGATATTTCCAAAATACAAAAGAACATGTGCCACAGATTTATAGTTGTCATGCAATGTAGGAATAAGTATTCATTGTTTTCTCCCTCCTGTACACTAAGAAGGCCCCTCTACTATCTAGTTTCCACCTGATCAGTGCATCCACCAAAAGTTCCCAATATCTGAAGCATTGTGTCATGCCCCGAGAGCACCCCCTAGGCGTAACATGGTGTACTTGACCCCGAAGGGGTCTTATACAAGCCCTTAGCATATTCATCATTGCATATAGACATTGAATAACGCATAAATTTAAAACTTTTCAACATCAATGTCAAAGTCTCTCATAATAGAAAATAGAAATTAGAATGTCTAGGCATCATCATCTCCATGAAACCATCTAAGTACACATAAGAATCTCAAATAGGGACCATAGCCCTTTACAATAGGATTGTCTCAAAATGACAAGTACATAAGTAGTCTAATAGTCTATTTCAATATAAGGAATATAAGTGTCATAATGTGTGTCCTCGAAACTTGAGGACATACCAAAAAGTCTTGGAGAAGTCTAAATCCAAGCTTGAGTCTCTTAGTAGCACAATCACTTCCTGGAGCCTACACTTAGTGGAAAAAGGAAGAATTATGGGTTAGCACAATCAATTGTACTAAGTATGGAAGCCATGCGATTAAAACCATTTAAATCATGCAAAAGGGACCTTTAGTTGAAAACATGCTATTTCAAGTCAGAAGCCATAATGCATATTCAAGGAACATTTAGTCAATCCACATTACAAGGTAAAGAGACATTCATGATCATAACAGGAACCCATAATCCATACCTTACATATTTGAGTTCTATTTACATCATACCATCATAAGACACCACCCATGAACCACTTTCAAGTTCACTTGTGCAATGTACATATGAAGTCCCATACCCCCATATATACTAAGTAAAGCCATCAAGAAGACACAAGTATAGTCACATAAATAATCAACATCATAATAGGTGAAACCAACCTTAACATAATTCATACCTTACCATATATAAAGGACTCACACAAGAACTCCCCAAAGAACCCACTTATGCAATGCATAGTTAAGGTCCCATACCCTCACCTACACTACGTAGTATTCCTCAAGTAGTTCTAGTTAGAGTTCATAAGTCATTTATATAGTCATATTCATACATTAGATCTGTCACGACCCAAGCCTAGGGCCTAGACGTGACCGGCGAATGGGGAACCCGAAGGAACCCCAAACAAGCCTCATAGCGTATCATTACACATCCTTGGTCGCGGAAGCAAAAAAAAGAAGACCATAAGCGATAAGCATAATCAAGGGGGAAATCGGGACTAAGGGAACAAGAGAAACAAAAATAAGAATGATACAAAAATACCATAGATGAGTCAAGCTCAAGCATAATACACAACTTGTCCAACACCACCTCTAAACATGAGTACTTAGCGGGGGCCAAGACAAACTACCGGGCTCACCCTCATAGACAAAACATAACTAAAAAGAAAAAAAGTCTTATACATAGCAAAAGATCATAAGCAACGTCCCCGGAATGGAGGACTCACCAATAACCTTGATAGAAAATCGTATTAGCCACGCGGAGGAGGAGGGTCAAGCGGTGCTCCGGTCCCTACATGGTGACATCATGTAGGCATAGAGTATGCGTTAGTACATTTGAATGTACTAAGTATATGGGATGCAATGCAATGCTACAATAGATGGACATCATAGGAAAAATGCATAATCATACCCGATAGATAGCACATTAATGAAATGATATATATAATGACGCTTACATAAAAATCATATTTAGTGGGACGTAGCACAAGTGTGGTGAGTGACCATCAATATAGTATTTCCAAGGCCTACCACCCCCTTGGAGAGGCGAAAGAGGTACAAACCCCTCAATGTGGTTACCCGGGCCTACCACCCCCCGAGCTAGGGACCAAGGTACAAACCCCTCGATATGGTTATACGGGCCTACTACCCCCCGTACTAGGCAACCAAGGTACCAACCCCTCGATACGGTTATACGGGCCTACTACCCCCCGTACTAGGCAACCAAGGTACCAACCCCTCGATACGGTTATACGGGCCTACTACCCCCCGTACTAGGCAACCAAGGTACCAACCCCTCGATACGGTTATACGGGCCTACTACCCCCCGTACTAGGCAACCAAGGTACCAACCCCTCGATACGGTTATACGGGCCTACTACCCCCCGTACTAGGCAACCAAGGTACCAACCCCTCGATACGGTTACCCGGGCCTACAACCCCCCGAGCTAGGCTTGGTCGACTCACACACTATATAGAGAAAATCATATACATGTATCCATTTCATCATTATTTCAATACTTATATAATCATCCGACTCATAGGACGTACATTGGACCTTCCATTTCATAAGAATTCTATAAATGGCATTTTATCAAACATATGGTGGGCTACTTGTTCATGTAAATAAAATCATGTGTTTCAAGAGTACTAAGTCCAACCAATTTCAAAATCCATATAAAACAGCCCACCAACAACATACATATATATATACATATATAACAACCTTCATAATTTGATCATTGAGGCATGAAAACCATAAACATCATATAATCATTCCATTTCATGATAATATACAAAAATAGACCATAATAGGATGTGTAGTAATAATTCCATAATTCAAGAGTTCATAAATGATCATAAGGACCCATAAACTTGAAGTAAAATAGAGGATAAATGGTTGGACTTGTGGAAAGGAAGGTTTCCACAATCAACCCACATACCTCAACTTTGGAGAATTCTTGATGAAGATTGGAATGGAGAATTGCTTGAGATTGAATCTTGAATCCGGAATTAAAGCTTGGGATCCTTGAATTTGGTTGATGATCTTGGTGGAATTTTTGGAGAGGGTTTAGAGAGAGTTTTTGGATGTTTTGAAGTTAAATGACTAAGTATGGATATGTCCCCTTTTTATAAAAACGTCCCAACACTTAGAAAAAAAATTGAGGCGGGTGAACAGTGTTTTCGGCTACTGGAATTTGCATTTTCTGCCGGACAGGTTTTACGAAAATGGTCATAACTCCTTCATCCTAACTCGGAATGAGGTGAAACAAATTGCGTTGGAAAGCTAACTCACAGAGCTTTAATTTTGATAGTTTGAGCTCCTTCCAGTTCCTTGTGTGCTGAGAGATATGCCCCTTTAAAGTTGACCCTCAAAATCGCATTTTTTGCGATTTTCAAATTTTGATACGGTTGTTCTAAAATTCGGGTTAGACTCATTTCCCACTCAATTTGACCCCCTGAATAAGAATATGAAGTCGAATTTCCGAAATCATGCACGGATTTTGAGATATATGGAAATTACAATTATAGGTGTTTCCGAAACACATTTTTGGGCATTTTTGGGGTCGTTTCACTAAGGACTTCATCGAATGATTCGCCTACAATGTGGAGATCGTTCCTGATCGCTACTCCTTCGAGAAAATGAAGCAGAAGTCGACCGAAAGTTACAGAGAATTCGCATA
>NW_006239024.1:704495-712351 GCF_000226075.1 Solanum tuberosum | reverse complement strand
TCTTAAGTAATTAATTAGTAAATTACTAAACTACCCCAACTTAAATCGTGTGGAGACAGTGAAATCAGGTGCCATCCACGAGTCCCAATCCACAGGGGATGGATTAAACCACGGGCCGCGCTGGCCACTTGTAGTTTGGTACTGAGAGGGTGCAGATGAGGGTCTTGGTGAGGAGACTAAGTCTCGACTCGTGAGACCCTTTTTATGGAGCATGAGTCGGTCTACGCACCATACTGCATGCTCGTGGTTTGGGACTGAGACTCCCTTTTTGGGGGACAAGTCTGCCACGACTAAGTATGGACTTACGACCATGACTCACGGTCCGTAGACCAGTCTACTGGCCGTAAGTCTTGGTCTCGCCGTTTGCTGCAGTTTTGCCAGCTTTTGGGTCCAAGTTTGGGTCCTCCTCAAGGACCCCTTGGGTGGTCCTTGGGGAGTCGTACCCGGACGTTTGGACCCTAAACATGAATTTTTACAATTTTAAACCCTTTTTACAAACTTTAGTCCACCTACGACACTCTAAAGTCAATTTACAAGACCTAGCATCTCACTAGTTCAATGCACTAGTTACCGGACGTCACGGTCATTTCTTGACGTTTATGCACTAATACTTTCTTACCAATTTAGTTACATTAAATTAGGTCTTGAAACATCATTTCTACTCTCATTAAGTCATTAGTCATCAATTAGGCTCTAGCTTAGGTCGTTAGATTTCCGGAGTAATACATTATCCCCCTTAGTAACATCCGTCCTCGAATGACACTTTAATCACTCTTAGGGGGGACTAGTACTCACGACTAGCAGCCACACAACAACACATATCAATCACAAATTCATTACATAGTAGGAAACACCTCTCCACATCATTAGCTCAATGCAACACAAGCAAAGAAGCCATCACAAAGATAAATCTCATTATGCACCAAAATTACCATCTCATATAGACATAGGAGGAACTACCTTCTCCAACACAAGCAGGCTCATCTAGCAATATTAGACATTCATGCTACTCCATCATAACATAACCAACATGTCCATCAACTTTTCATGAGGTCACATATGTCAACATCATAACCAAATGCAACACAACATGAAGTTTAGCATATCTTTTCATTACACACAATTAAGCATGCTCACAAATTTTACCTCATAAGTCAAATTATGCAATCATCATACTAAAGCAATTCCACAAGAGGGACATTATAATTCATGAGAGACTCAATTAAGTACTTCATGCTTCCTCACATGGACCTACACCATATAGGAAGAAACATGGCATACCACAAACATAACTCCTAATTCATTACAAACTCAAGAGAAACTGCTTACCTCAAGTTTGAATTGGAGTAGCAAGAAAGAGATGAGGATAACGGGACTTCATATCTGCCTCGGCCTCCCACGTAGCACTCTCAACTAGATTATTCCGCCATAGAACCTTAACAGAAGCTACTTCTTTATTCCTCAACCTCTTCACTTGCCGGTCTAGGATCTCAATCGGAACTTTTTCATAAGAAAGGTTCTCATCAACACCCAAACCCTCTAAAGGAAGTATGGATACCGAATCACCTATACACTTTTTGAGCATAGAGACATGAAATACCGGGTGAACCGGAGCCAATTCATTAGGCAAATTCAATTCATAAGCAACGTTTCCAATTCTCTTCAAAACCTCATTAGGGCCAACATACCGGGAACTAAGCTTCCCCTTTTTACCAAACCTCATTACCCCTTTCATGGGCGAGATCTTCAAGTAGACCCAATCACCAACCTCAAATGCAAGATCCCTCTTTCTATTGTCGTTATAAGACTTTTGCTGACTTTGAGCCATTTTCAACCTATCTCTTATAAGTCGAACCTTTTCAATAGCCTCATAAACCATCTCGAGACCAAGAAGAGCAAATTCACCTACTTTAAACCAACCAACCGGAGATCTACACCTCCTACCATAAAGTGCTTCAAATGGTGCCATGGCAATATTTGAATGGTAACTATTATTGTAGGCAAATTCAATAAAAGTGAGGTGGACTTTTGTTGACTTTGAGCCATTTTCAACCTATCTCTTATAAGTCGAACCTTTTCAATAGCCTCATAAATCATCTCGGGACCAAGAAGAGAAAATTCACCTACTTCAAACCAACCAACCGGAGATTTACACCTCCTACCATAAAGTGCTTCAAATGGTGCCATGGCAATACTTGAATGGTAACTATTATTGTAGGCAAATTCAATCAAAGTGAGGTGATCATCCCAATTACCTTTGAAATCCATCACACACGCTCTCAACATGTCCTCCAAGGTTTGAATGGTCCTTTCCGCTTGGCCATTTGTTTGAGGGTGAAATGCAGTACTAATCTTCACTTTAGTACCAAGCCCATTTTGAAATGCTTTCCAAAAGTGCGAAGTAAATTGGGTACCTCTATCCAAAATGATAGACAAAGGAACTTCATGTAATCTCACCACTTCCTTAGGGTATAACTTACCATAGTCTTCCGCCGAATACGAAACCTTGATGGGAAGGAAATGGGCTGATTTAGTCATCCTATCAACAATGACTCAAATAGAATCATGTTGCTTTCGAGTACGAGGCAAACCTACCACAAAGTCCATATTGACATCCTCCCACTTCCAAGTGGGAATACTTATATCTTGAGATAGACCTCCTGGTTTTTGATGCTCGGCTTTGACTTGTTGGCAGTTTGAGTATTTCGTCACAAAGCTCGCTATATCCCCTTTCATTCCATTCCACCAATAGATCTCTCGTAGGTCATGATACATTTTGGTTGCTCCCGGATGGATAGAATATCGAGAACTGTGAGCCTCTTCCAAAATTCTCTCCCTTAAGTCATCCACATCCGGCACACACAATCTTCCTTGGTACCTAAGCACCCCATCTCCCCTTTGGGAGAAAGCCTCCACGGACTTATCAAGAACCGACTCTTTCAACTCCATCAAAGTGGTATCTAGGTGTAGCTTCGACTTAACCTCAACCACAAATGATGACTCAGAATAATGATGAACCATAAACCCACCCTTGGAGGAATCCCTTAGTTGGACACCTAATCGGGCCAACCTATGTACCTCCCGGACTAACTCTTTCTTCTCATCCTCTATGTGAGCAACACTACCCATGGACACTCTACTCAACGCATCCGCGACTACATTAGCCTTCCCGGGGTGGTATAGGACACTCATATCATAGTCCTTCAAAAGTTCCAACCACCTCATTTGCCGGAGATTCAACTCTTTTTGGATAAAAACATATTGAAGACTCTTGTGGTCGGTAAACACATCTACATGTACCCCATATAGATAGTGTCTCCATATCTTTAGAGCAAAAGCTACCGCCGTAAGATCGAGATCATGGGTTGGATAGTTCTTTTCACGAATCTTTAATTGCCTAGAAGCATAAGCCATTACTTTACCATGTTGTATAAGAACACATCCCAACCCCACTCTTGAAGCATCACAGTATACCACAAACCCTTCGGTACCCTTCGGTACCCTCCGGTAAGGTCAATATCGGAGCGGAGGTAAGCTTATCTTTCAACAGTTGAAAATTCCTTTCACATGACTCTGACCATTCGAATTTGACCTTCTTTTGGGTTAAAGCCGTCAATGGAGAAGCGATTGAGGAGAAATCCTCAACAAACCTTCTATAGTAACCGGCCAATCCCAAAAAGCTTCTAATGTCGAAAGGGCTTAAGGGTCTAGGCCATCTCTTAACCGCCTCCATTTTCTCTGGATCTACTTCAATTCCCTCACTTGACACTATATGATCGAGAAACGCAACCGATCTCACCAAAATTCACATTTGCTAAACTTAGCATACAACCGTTGATCCTTGAGAACTTGCAACACGATCCTCAAATGTTCCACTTGATCATTCTCACTCTTAGAATATATCAAAATGTCATCAATGAAAACAATCACGAATGAGTCAAGATATTGTTTAAACACCCTATTCATAAGGTCCATGAATGCCGTCGGGGCATTTGTGAGACCAAAAGACATTACTAGGAACTCAAAATGACCATATCTTATTCGAAATGCCATTTTTGGAACATCAACACCTCTCACCCTAAGTTAGTGATAACCCGAACTTAAGTCGATCTTCAAAAGGTAGCTCGCCCCTTGGAGTTGGTCAAATAAATTATCAATCCTAGGGAGCGGGTACTTATTATTTATAGTGACCTTGTTCAATTGTCGGTAATCAATACACATCCTAAGCGACCCATCTTTCTTCTTCACAAACAAACCGGCGCACCCCATGGTGATATGCTAGGTTGAATAAACCCCTTATCAAGCAAATCTTTAAGTTGAACCTTCAATTCCTTCAATTCGGCCGGGGCCATCCGGTAAGGAGGAATTGAAGATATCGGTTGTGTATCCGGCAAGAGATCTATGTCGAAGTCAATTTCCCATTTGGGAGGGATTTCGGGCAAGTCATTTGGAAAGACTTCTGGAAACTCCCTCACTACGGGGACCGACTCTAATAGAGGGGCCTCGGACTCAAGGTCCTTAACTCTCACAATATGATAGATACAACCTTAGAAATCATTTTAAAAGCTTTTAGACATGAGATAATTCGACCTCTAGGAGTCAAGTTTCATCCCTTCCATTCTACAATGGGTTCATTAGGAACTTGAAACTTCACAACTTGGGTTCTACAATCTATGGAGGCAAAACAAGCATGAAGCCAATCCATCCCAAATATGACATCAAAGTCCAACATATCAAGTTCTACTAAATCAACCAATGTGACTCTATTGGACAATGAAATGGGACAACCCCTATACACTCTTTTTGCTATGACCGAATCACCAACCGGGGTAGACACGGAAAAAGGTTCTTTTAAGGTTTCGGGGAACACATCAAATTTCATAGCCACCAAAAGAGTAATAAAAGATAAAGTGGCACCCGGGTCTAACAATGCATAAACATTAATTGAAAATAATTGCAACATACCGGTAACAACATCCGGAGAGCTCTCTTGATCACCTCGGGATTGGAGAGGATAGAAGCAATTCTTCTTAGGAGCATCGGAGTTAGACCCACTTGCTTGAGCTTGCTTATTCTCCCTCCCTTGAACCTTCAACATAGGGAAATCTCTCCTCATATGACCACTCTTCCCATAACTAAAGCAATTGTCCGTGCCAACTAGGCACTTGCCTTGATGCTTCTTGACACTTTTCACAATTACATTTTTCAATATAAGGACTACCACCTCTTCATCCTTGTGGTCTAGGGGTATACACCCTACCTTTGTTGGGCCTAGGAGCATTGGAAGGACTTTGGTTGGGAAACCTCTTCTTAAACCTTGGTTCACCTTGAGCTTCAAACTTACCCTTAGATGCATTTCCCTCATCG
This sequence comes from Solanum tuberosum, assembly GCF_000226075.1. NCBI lineage: Eukaryota > Viridiplantae > Streptophyta > Magnoliopsida > Solanales > Solanaceae > Solanum > Solanum tuberosum. The sequence goes on along the minus strand of NW_006239024.1, from coordinate 706,984 downwards.
GCCCTTGGCCTTTTCACCTCTCTATTCCTCTTCTTAAGCCTTGACTCTTCCACTTGTTGAGCATGTACCATCAACCTAGAGATATCCATGTTGTCATGGAGCATTGCCGCTCGACACTCTTCTTCAATGGCATCGGACGCACCGGTGACAAAATGACTCATTTTATCTCTAGGATTAGAAACCAAAGAGGGAGCATATTTGGACAACTTCGTGAATTTCAAGGAGTATTCTTGGACACTCATACCTCCTTGGTGAAGATTGATGAATTCCTCAACTTTGGCTTCTCTTTTCTCACGGGGGAAAAATTGATCAAGGAAAGCCCTCTTGAATATCTCCCAAGTTATAGGACCTACCCTTAAAGGCCTATTGTCCTTCCGTTGAGTGTACCATACTTGGGCCACGTATTTTAATTGATACCTGGCCAACTCGGCCTTCTCATTAGAAGAAACTCCCATAGCCTCCACAATCTTATAAACCTCCTCTAAGAACTCTTGTGGGTCTTCATTCACCTTGGAACCCAAGAAGACATGAGGGTTCATCCTAGTAAAGTCTCTCAACCGTAAGGCCATGGTACTCATATTGGTCTCCACCCGGGGTCTAGCTTCCCGGTTAACTTGTGCCATCATGAGTTAAGTCAAGGTATGAAGAGCTGCCCTTATCTCAACATTAGATATAGCCCCTTCATCAATAGGATCTTGAGGGTTTTGAAGAACCTGAGGGGGAACCTCCTCATTCACATTTTCCTCTCCGGCCCTCCTAGCATTAGTCCTTCTTGTGTTCATAGCCTATAAGCACAAGAAAAGGATTAGGAGGAAAGACTTAATATAACTAAGATTTTTGAGGCATGACCAATGAGTAATCAAGAAGTGAAAATTCGTAAGAATCTTATAGCCTGTCATTCATAAGTGTGGCGCACTTCACACATGTGAACAAGACTCTACTCGACGTGGTTTCATGAGACATTAACCCTAATATTATCCAAATAACCTTAGGCTCTGATACCAAGTTTGTCACACCCCGAGAGCACCCCCTAGGCATAACACGGCATACTTGACCCCGAAGGGGTCTTATACAAGCCTTTAGCATATTCGTCATTGAATATAGACATTGAATAATGAAGAAATTTAAAACTTTTCAACATCAATGTCAAAGTCTCTCATAATAGAAAATAGAAACTAGAATGTCTAGACATCATCATCTCCATGAAACCATCTAAGTACACATAAGAATCTCAAATAGGGACCATAGCCCTTTATAATAGAATTGTCCAAAATGACAAGTACATAAGCAGTCTAATAGTCTATTTCAATATAAGGATTATAAGTTTCATAATGTGTGTCATCGAAACTTGAGGACATACCAAAAAGTCTTGGAGAAGTCTAAATCCAAGCTTGAGTGTCTTAGTAGCACAATCACTTCCTGGAACTTACATTTCGTAGAAAATGATGAGATATGGGTTAGCACAATCAATTGTACTAAGTATTGAAGCCATGCGATTAAAACCATTTAAATCATGCAAAAAGGGACCTTTAGTTGAAAACATGCTATTTCAAGTTAGAAGCCATAATGCATATTCAAGGAACATTTAGTCAATCCACATTACAAGGTAAACAGACATTCATAATCATAACAAGAACCCATAATCCATACCTTACATATTTGAGTCTATTTACATCATACCATCATAAGACACCACCCATGACCCCCTTTCAAGTTCACTTGTGCAATGTACATATGAAGTCCCATACCATCATATATACTAAGTAAAGCCATCAAGAAGACACAAGTATAGTCACATACATAATCAACATCATAATAGGTGAAACCAACCTTAACATAATTCATACCTTACCATATATTAACGACTCACACAAGAACTCCCCAAAGAGGCTTGTGCAATGAATAGGTAAAGTCCCATACCCTCACCTATACTACGTAGTATTCCTCAAGTAGTCCTAGTTAGAGTTCATAAGTCATTTACATAGTCATATTCATACATTATATCATCTTCTTAAAACATAAGGATATTAGCAATAACCGACATAGACCATGTGAGCTTCATGGAATCCGGTGTTCTACTCCCACACCGAAAAAAGAGTGTCCCACTTGCCAAGGTGGAACTAACATAATAGCATCTAGGTGGATCCACTAGCTAATACCTATGTGGGCAAACATAGTTAAGGAACAAGGAGATTGCTACAAGAAACCCGGACTTGCTAACGTAGAAGGTTTCCATCTCATGAGACAACATATATATTTTGGGAACCCGGACTTGCTAAACTTAAAAGGAACCCATATGGGAAGCCAGACTTGCTAAACGTAAAAGCTTCCATCTCATATTCATGTTCACTCGGTGCTAAGCACAATTCCCTTTTTAAAGTAGTATTAGGCCTTTACTTGCACAATAATTAAATAAGGAATTTATTGGGGATTAAACCCATCATTCATCATATAGCTCACAAGTTCTAAGATGAGAATAACCTTTCATC
>NW_006239024.1:685318-704182 GCF_000226075.1 Solanum tuberosum | reverse complement strand
AAATGAAGACACATTTGTAAAGTGACCCACGAAATTGAGAGAAAACCTAGGATTTGGGGAACTTTGAAATGCAATTTTGAGAGGGCCTCTTGGGGAAAAGATCCCAAGAGTGAAGAGCAACCATACCTTAGTTGATTTCTTGAGAATCAATGGAGAAACTCCAAGAAAATTGGGAAGAAACCTTGAAACCCTAGCTCTAATGAAATCTTCTTCTTCTAGAGTCTTTAGAGAGAGAGTTTAGAGAGAAGTGGGTTTTGATTTTATGATTTGGAGTTATAAGGTGGAAGAAGTGAACTTAGGTGCCATCCACGAGTCCCCATCCACGGGGAATGGATTGAACCATGGGCCATGCTGGCCACTTGTAGTTTGGTACTGAGAGGGTGCAGATGAGGGTCTTGGTGAGGAGACTAAGCCTCGACTCGCGAGACCCTTTTCATGGAGTGTGAGTCGGTCTACGCACCATACTGCAAGCTCGTGGTTTGGGACTGAGGCTCCCATTTTGGGGGACAAGTCTGCCACGACTAAGTATGGACTTACGACCATGACTCATGGTCCGTAGACCAGTCTACTGGCCGTAAGTCTTGGTCTCGTCGTTTGTTGCAGTTTTGCCAGCTTTTGGGTCCAAGTTTGGGTCCTCCTCAAGGACCCCTTGGGTGGTCCTTGGGGAGTCGTACCCGGATGTTTATACCCTAAACATGAAGTTTTAAAATTTTAAACCCTTTTTACTAACTTTAGTCCATCTACGACACTCTAAGTCAATTTACAAGACCTAGCACCTCACTAGTTCAATGCACTAGTTTCCGGACGTCACGGTCATTTCTTGACGTTTATGCACTAACACTTTCTTACCAATTTAGTTACTTTAAATTAGGTCTGGAAACATCATTTCTACTCTCATTAAGTCATTAGTCATAAATTAGGCTCTAGCTTAGGTCATTAGATTTCCGGAGTGTTACACATTGTGACAAAACTCTCTACTTCCCAGTCATTAAGTGACAAAATTTATCTATACTCCAACTAAGTTTGGTTCATCTCTCCTATGTTGATCATACTCTTCACTTTTAGGGTTGTATCCGTGTTGACGGGACATTGTGTGGATGTGGGATCCGTATTGTGTTTGGGCAACCCAATTTGGTACTTTGACCAAAATCGACAAAAAAATTGGGACAGAAACAATGATTTTGTTTTATCAAAAGAAAAGTTAATATGAAATTGAAGATATAATAACATGTATATAGCGACCTCTTTGCTATGATCTTCCCAACAGTTTATATAGGAGTTGTAGCAGTTTCAGTCCATTAGTCTTTTACCTCTTTATGGGATTCTCCTCTTGACCAACATATTTTCCTTGAAATACCTTGATAGATTTTCATGTAATGTCTCATAATTTAAACATAGATCCCGTTTGGATTAGCTGATTTTTAATAGTTAATTTTAAATAGCTGATAAGTTTTAAGTTCTCAGAACAAAGAAATGCCAGAACACAAATTTTATATTCACGGTTCAAATAAAAGGCAACACGATAAAAGACAAGCAACAACTAATAGAAAATGTTGCAAGATTTGGAGAAAGGAGTCCAAACACAGGGTGAGAGCTCAAGCGTACAATAATAATGAAAACATGTCATAGACCTTTTTGATGAAAAAGCTCATTTACACCCATCAATAGATCATTCTTTTGATGTAGTCTCAAGAGTGGATAGACCAAGATTGAGAATGTTACCTATGAAATCCTTAACTAAGATACGGAAAGTGTTTGGAACATTGTTAGACAAAGAAAGAAGAAGTAGTTGGATATTATGAACATATGGGGATAGGGAATTCCATTTAGAATCTCTTTCCTAATCTGGTGGATGTGGTTTCAAAGAATACCTATAGGAGAGGTGTTGGTTACAAACAGAATAGCAGATGTTGTGGAATGTTGTTGTTGCTCCAACTCTGTACAAGAGACCTTTGACCATCTATTTGTGTCTTGTACTAATTCTAATTTTCTATGGATAACATTTGCAGGAGAATCTGGAGTTCAGGGTCTTTTTGTTCAGCGGAAACAAACCATAGATAAATGGTGGAGTGCTAGTTGTGTTGTTAAACTGAAGCCACTGTTTAGACCTCTTCCAATTTTTCATCAGTTGGAAGATTTGAAAAAAAATGGATGTTACAAAGCATGGAGGAAGAATGACTAGGAATGTTATGGTGAGGGAGATAAATAGAAACATTTTTTAATGACTCTTTTCTAAATATCCTTGGCTTAATAATGTGCCCAACTTCTGCCTTAGATGGTTATATCCTTCTGCAGGGGTGTATAAGTTTAACACTGATGGTCCTAGTGGTATAAGAATGAATGTAGTTCGAAGGATTTCTGTGTGAGAGACAATCATGGTGATTTGTATTTGCTGAAGCTGAGAGGTTTGCCCTGTGTGATGCTTTAGAAGTTGAGGTGAAATTTTATTAATAGTCCTTATAAAAGTTAAATGGTATATAAAAAACTCGTTACCCATATATTTAATTATTTCTAAGGAGTATTAATAAAATTTCACTCTCTCTCTGAGCTCTGGCGCAAGTTAGAGTGTACTAACTTGCACCTTGCCGGAAATGGGGAGTGGACAACCACGTAGAGACACACGAAGGCATCGTGAGGAAGAAATAAGTCAGGGTATTTCTAGTAGCTACACAATAGGACCACCACAAGCAGCTAGGAGTTGATTGTTGATCCACAATTGAAAACACCAGAAGAAGCTTCAATTTGTCCGGCGGTTGCATTAAGTTAGGAGAAGGGGAAATCAATTAGGGATGAGCAGTGGCCGGAGCTGTCAAAGAACAATGGAATTAGAGCTAGGCTGCAATAGATTTCGATAGAAATCAATGGAACAGTAATACAGGTAAAACACTCAGGTCAAGCACAAAGGAAACTTGAATTGAATAGCGAAGCACCAGAGGCATCTTTGGCAAACTTTTTTACTACTAATCTAACCTACATACCACCTGTGATAGTCAAAGGGGAAAAAGTAGTAGAAATTATGATATAAGATGTTGCTCAAGATAATGAGAAATGGGCACCATCGATAGTAGTGTATATGGTGGGCACAACACCATCCATTGGAGCTGTGGAGAGATTCATCCTTGGTCAGGGTACCTTCTCTGCAAAACCTGTAATCTTATATCACAGAGATGGTTATTTTGTGCTGAGATTTGCGAATGAGGAAGAGAGGGATATGGTGCCATGTTCAGGGGCTCATTACTTAGTGAAAAGACCTGTTATAATGAAGCCATGGGTTCCAGAGTTTAATTCTAAGGAGGAGATACTCACCACCACACCATTATGGATTAAGCTCCCAAACTTACCTCTTAACTGCTGGAATCCAAAGGTACTAAGTAAGATGAGCAGTAGCTTGGAGAAGCCACAATATGCAGATGAATGTACAACCCAAGTAAATAGAATTTCATTTGCCAAAATACTAGTTGAAGTTGATATCACAAAACCTCTGCCCAAGGTAATTAAAATTCATGTTCCTAAGGGGAGAGTTTCGGAGCAGAAAATATGGTTTGAATGGAAGCCTACATTTTGCCAGAAATGCCTACAAGTGGGTCATTCATGTGTGGATAAGCTAGCAGTGCATCCACAGGTTCAGAAGAAAATCCAAGGACAGGGACAAAAGAAAGAATGGATACCTATCACTGTGATAGGTAAGGAGTAGGCTAATGAGATAGGGTAGGTTTTGCCTCAGGTTCAGGAGGTAACAGATTAACCAGAGATAGATGTAGCACGGGTGACGGGAGCAAGGTGAATGGCAAACTGTTAGATATAGAAATTCTGCAAGGAAAGGCATAATAATATCCAGGATGCAAGGGCATGTACAGATACTGATGCAGGGAACCCTAGCCATACAGGAAGTCAACAGAGTGGGGAATAAAATGGGGGAAGCATGAAGGTACCACCTAAACCCACCTTAACCTTATGATAGTAACATGGAATGTGAGAGGTTTCAACCAAGAGGTGAAGCATAAAGAGATGACGTCAACCGCTCCATACTCAGACTTCTTCCGGTTTGGCCAAATTTGTCCATTTGACGACTTTTGCCCTTAGGAATGACGTCAACCGCTCCATCATTGGGAAAATTACGTCATTTGGCACAAATGCGGGTTACTTAGACTTCACCCGACTAGAACCAACAACATGCAAGCACAAGCTCACAATTTTAATCATTTTCAAGCACGACAATTTTGGGAATTGAACATTAAAGGCATTATAGGCACGATATTCAAATTAAATCAAGCACACACATACACAATTATGATCAGAGCGGCCCAACACACATCACTAGGATAAAAATCAATTGCAAATGAGTCAAAATTGCAAAATAAAGAATTTGAGGTTTGGAAAACCAACCTTAGATGTCGAATATATACTTTGAAGTGCTAGGCGGCAAAGAAATTCAACTCCGAACACAAACTCGACGACTAAAATACGAGAAAAATAGAAGAAATATAGAATACTATAATGCGGGTGTGATTTTGGGAAGTTGAAAAGTGAGGGAAAGTGAAAGAGTTTGAAAGTTTAAACCTTTGGCCTTTAAAAACCGTTCAGTTCTCGCCCATTCAGTGCCATAAGTTTTGCTCGCCAACCCACTCAGCAACACGCCGAGTGGGCACTTACCTCGCTGAGTTTTATCAAACCTCCAGTTAATGTGGGGATCCAAATGGCAGACTAGGTCGTGATCGCCAACCTGGTCGGCGATTCGCCAATTTGCTCCTGGGCTCGTCGATTACAGACTCCAATTTCGAATTGTCTTGAGTCCAGCGACGGTCCAAGTCGGGCTCGCTGATCTCTTTGGGAAGTCCCCGACTCGACTTTTAGCTCACCACCCTGCACTTTTCAAACACATTCCACACTTTGACCTGCACAATCAACACACCATTATTTCATATCCAAAAAGAAAGCAAATAAAAACTTGGGTTGCCTCCCAAGCAGTGCCTTAGTTAATGTCGTGGTACAACGCAAGTCCACGCTCAAACCTCATTCTTGGGGTTGGCCATAGTATCACTAGGCAACCCCTCTTGCTGTCTCGGGTTTAGATGAGACGAGATATGACCCATTTGGGTCTCCAACTACTTGATAGAGACGTAATGGGAGGTAACCGTCTGGGTAAGGGTCGACACATCTTCTTTCATTTCTTTCAAAATCTTGTCCAACCCCTCAACCTTGTTGATGATACGAGAAAGCATATCCTCATACCGTCCACCTTCCGAATCCTTTGGCTTTTGATGCTCGTGGGGAGGCACATACCTATCCTTCTCCCCACCCTTCCAATTGGGATTTCGATCCCTCCATTCTCTATAACGAACTCTCCAACCTTCATCCCTTCTCCAACCTTGGTTACCACCCTGCCTCAGATAGTTTGAACGATAACCACCACCTTGGTTGGCTAGGAAATTCACCTCTTCATTATACAAAGCTTCAAACTTGGCTTCTTCGGGATTCACACACACAACACCCACATAATTGATACTCCGAGCACCAGCCCCCATGACATTTTTAGACAAAATGTCAAGTTGTGTCATGATCTTGGCCATGTTCTGGTCCCTCTCTTTCTATTTCTCTATCTTCTCCTTGGTCAATTTGAATTCAGAAGAGAGACCTGGTCTTCACGTGTGTACCATGCCTGGTTGATTGTAGTCATGCCATCCAAGAACTGAGCTGCTATCACATAAGGTTGCTGCATCAAACCTCTAGAAGAAAGTTGGTCAGCAACACCCTTGTTTACCGAGTCAAGGCTTCGGTAAAATTACTGCAGTAACACATTGTCAATCAAGCCATGAGTTGGGCATTAAAGCACCAACTTCTTGAATCGTGGCCAAGTTTCATGAATTGGCTCACCTTCTAGACGCTTAAAACTCTGAATGTTGTCCCGAAGTGTCATTATCTTTGAGAGAGGGAAAAATCACACTCGAAATATGGTGACAAGCTCTTCCCAAGAAGTGATTGAGTCTCGTGGAAATTCAGCGAGCCACTTGAACGCTTCTCCCATCAGAGAGAACAGGAACAATCTTAGCTGGACCGAATCTTGGGATATATTCTTGAAGAAGAATGGTCCGCAAACATCAACAAAATTTCTGATATGCTAGTAATATGGAACACCGCGTTCCCTTCAACAGGCGGCAAGCGAATGACACCAATTCCACCCATAAGATGAGGGTCATTAGCATTAGGCTCATTGACATCGTTGAGGTTGACGATGTCGTCTTGGTGGCCTACTTGGCTACCATTGCTTTCGTTCACACTCATACTTCATGTTCTGAAACACAAACAAGCAAACGAAAACTAAAAATAAGTAGATTCAACTATAACTAACCAGAACAAAATTCAACTTAACTAAAAATTCTCAAACAACACCACTCCCTGGTAGTGGCGCCATTTTGATTTCACTTATCAGGACACTTTATCCAATTTTAAGTGTCAACGATCGTTAGTCAGTAATATAACCCAACTAAATGAGTTGGAGTCGAATCCCACAAGGAGTGGTACATGTTTGAGAATCAATAGGCAAGTACGAATATGCTGAAGTAAATCATAGGAATAGACATTATCGAATAAAAACATAATTCAAATTAAGGGGTGACACGAATGTCAAATAACAGCGGGGTTTTGGTTTCAACTATCAGCTACAACAATAACAAATAACACGAATTTAACAATAATGAGACAGGTTCTTGGGATGTGATTCAATTATAGGCTAATATAGACAAATGGGTAATTGCAACTGTTAGTAAATAACTGTAAATTAGTGAGTAAGCTAGACTTTAGTGGGGATAAGCTTTCTCTCAAACAATTTATCCCGAATCAAGTTGGTTTCTCTCAAACACCAACAAACATGCAAATAAGAACAACCTACGCTTTAGTCCATTCACTCTCTTGAGCTGAATGTGTGGAAAAGGGTTTAGGATTCACTCTCTCGAGCTGAACCCATGACAACCCAATACCCACAAACCATCGATTCAATAATCTTGATTTTAAAATCTCTCTCTCGAGCAAGCCAAAAACATGAAGGTAGGACTGCATTTGCAACTAGAATCCTTTAATTTCAACCACAATTATTGAATGAAATCACTTCTAAACAACATTTAAACTAACAATTACCAATACCCATCAGCTAAATCAACCCATAATCACATAATCACACCCCAAGAATTGGGGTTTTAGCTAGACATCATAAAAAGATAAAAATCATTACCAAATTGTATGTCCATCAACTGGGTTAGATTAATTTCGTCTTTACAAAGGTCCAAATTGAAGAATCTCAAAGACCCACTTCTAATTTCTCAAAAATGTAAAACTTTAATTCTTCAAAGCTAAGGAAAAGTTGTCTCAATACTCTCAGTTCAAACTCCAAAAATTATATATTATGAAAACTGATACTAAACTTAATATTCAGAAATGTATTTATAGTCGCCAAAAATATGTTGCGAAGGACCATTCGGCACAGTAAGTCAGGATCACCGATCATCTCGGTGATCCGCCCTTTGGTCAATTCCATCACCTTTTTGCTTTAGCCTTCAGCATCCCCAAGTTCTGTAACTTTGGCCGATCCAACACTGCATCGCAGATCAATTTGGTGACACGCCAACTGCTTCTTTCTCTCGCCGACTTGACTTTCTCCTTCAGGGCATGGCACACTGTAACTTTAGGTGAGATAATAGCCATTCAGCAACTTGCCCAATGGATTAGGTGATCAACATTCCTTCTTTTCTTCGTTCTTTCAGCTTCCTTGTTCCTTTTTGCTCCTTAGTGTCCATGCTTTGTTCCTCAATCCAAATACCTGGAAATTAAGGAGTTTACATCAGTTATTGGCACAAAATAAGCATTTGAGGACACTAAATCTATCCAAATAAAGCCCTAAATGAGTCCAAATCATGGACTCATCAATCACCCTACCTCAATCAAGAATGCATGCCTTATCTTGTTGCACTACTATATATAAGATCATTTCAAAAATGATCACAAATAGAATTCACAATGTTATGGAATATCTAGAGGATTCAAGTCAGGCTACTTTTGTACTTGGTAGAGTGCTAACTGATAAAGTTCTTATTAGTCATGAAATGGTCAAAGGCTATGGAAGGAAAGGCATATCACCAAGATGTATGTTTAAGATTGATATGTAGAAGGCTTATGACTCCTTGGAATGGCATTTCTGGGAGGAGGTACTAGTTGGCATGGAGGTTCCTTACAAGCTCATATCATGGTTAATGAGTTTAGTTAGGACGAAATATTATTCTATCATGATAAATGGTTGCCCTAGTTCACCTTTTCAAGCAAAGAGAGGGTTGAGACAAGGGAAACCTCTATCTCTATATATTTTTTCCCTGCTATGGAATATCTAACCAGGCTATTGAAAACTCTGAGATCCACACCAGCTTTCAAATACCATCCAAGATGCCACAAACAACAAATTATTCAACTAAGCTTTGTTAATGATATCTTGTTGTTTAGTAGAGAAGATATACCATCAACAACCGTATTATATGAATGCTTTCAACAATTTTCTAATGTCTTTGGACTCATAGCTAATCAGGCCAAGAGCAGTGTATACTTTGGTGGAATTTCAGAAGCTATCAACATATGATATTGCAACATATAGGTTTCACAAAGGGATTACTTCCTTTTAGTAGCTTGGGGTGCCTCTGAGTTCAAAGAAATTATCAGTAGATCAATGTCAACCACTAATAGATAGGATGATGTGACTAATAATTACATGGACAATAAAATTCCTATATTATGCAGGAAGCATTCAACTGGTGAATAGTGTCTTTACAACTATGCAGGTTCTGGTCATAGATATTCCTGTTGCCTAAGCAAATATTACAAAGAATAGAAACAATGTGCAAAAGGTTTCTATGGAATGGTGAGGTTCAAAGCAAAGGGAAGGCACTTATAGCATGGGAAACACTTTGCTAGCCAAGGGTTGCTGGAGGACTTAATGTTAGCGATATATGTGTGGAATAAAGCAGCTATACTAAAGCACATGTGGAACCTCAGCAACAAAAAAGATAACTCTATGGATTGTCTAGGTCCATACCTTTTATCTCAAGGGTAGGGAACCATGGAATGTGATAGTTGATCAAGCCTCCTGGATTCTGAGTAAAATTCTCAAGGCAGGGCACTGGTTACAAGTGACAGAAATCATGAAGGCAGAAGAATTCAGTATTAACGGAATGCACAAAAAGTTAAAAGGAGGATACAATAAGGTCCCAAGGAGAAGGCTGACATGCAACAATCTAGGCAATCATATGTGGATATTTGCGCTTTACTTGGCTATACATAGAAGGCTATAAGCCAAAGATAGGCCGGGCAAATGGGGAATTATTACTGATGTGGTATGTTAATGGCCACAACATTCAATATACAACATAGAGCTTCAAACTTTATATCTTGGGAACATTGTAAGAGCCGCCATGGAGGACGGAGAACTTTGATTTATTCATTCTTCTCTTTTATTGTTTATTTGTATTCGTGATTTTTGGAAGATATTTTAGCTATTGTTTTTAAATTTTTATGATTGACACAAATAAATTTATTTTTATGAATTTTGATTGTGTTTTTGAGATAATGTGTAGCTAAATTTCATAATTAGGGTTGTGAGAGCCATAATTAATTATCAAAGTAAGTTAATGTAAGAAGTGATTCTTGAATGGTTTTCATGCATGTATTGTTTTTCTCTGCTTTGATTGCTTTTTAATGAGGATCCGCGTTAGAACTCACTTTGTTCTTACTTGATGGACTAAGGGGGTAACAGATGGGAAAATGGATTGTACAACGAAGATTTGAGGTTATATAAACCCTCGTCTAATAGCTTGAAGGGACCAAGGGATACCAATATGGGATCAAAGATAAGGGTTAGTAAAGCATACACCCATAGAAGGACCAAGTTGTGTTGTAAAATTCACTTATATAAGTGATCATCCACTTAGATGATAAATAACTTACTGATCTTGCATGCTAAGAACTGAAATAGATCACTGATAATATTCTTGCTAAGTTATGCAATCATGGGAACACATTCATAGTCGTTATTTCTAATAATTTAAAACAGATAAATATTTAGTCTAAGCTATTGTTATTATTTTTATTTTTGTTTCAATTTAAATCTCTCTTTTTTATATAACGGCTACCGAGTTATATTTTTGCTATTGATAATATTTTTCCACATTCTCTATGACATTACAAACAACCATTTATATTTCCTTTTAAGAAGTATATTTGATGTTATCACCTTCACACTTTTTTAATTTTTTAATTTTTAATTAGAACCACTACTTGATATGCTTATTCAAAAGTATTAGTAATTATTCATTTATTGATAATTAAAGATTATGGTAAAATAGTGAGTATTTGACCGATCTTAAATGATTTAAGAATATGATGACAATAGAAGTTATAAAATATAAATATAAATTATATTTCTAAATCGAACCTTAAAAAATATTGAAGCATCACACGGAAACACAAAAAAACATTATCCACTTGATAGACAACTTTAAAAGAAGTGATTATATTAGAAGAAGAGAATAGGAATATAATGAGTGGAGTTGATCCATATTCCTACTACTAGTAATAGTTGTACTAGGAAACTATCGAGTAAAGCCAACTAAAATTTAAAGTCACTTTTTAGAAAAAAAAATATATTCAAATTTAGTGAAGAAGCCAGAATTTTCATAATAGCTAAGCTTTTTTCATTTAAAAATGACCTTTACTTATTTATTTGACTATAAAATTTGACAGGATTTTGAAATTTTGGTCATCAAATATTTTGAAGTTCCCCAACACTAACTAAGGTTTGTTTTTGGATTTTGGTAACTTCCATTTACGAAACTTCAAGAAATTTTAGGCAAGAAATTTATTTTTCTTCTAATTATATTAACTTTTGTCGTCTACAATTATAGTAGAATATTAAAACATTTTCCTATTATATTGAATTTTCGAAGATTTTGATGTATAGATTATTTTATTTCAAATTGTGTTCTCACCTACTTTCCTAAATTTGATAATGTAATTAAGCATATTATAATATTAATCTCTTTAATTTAATTTTTCTATTTCTTTTTATTATTATGGCAAGTGCAAGAGTATATTTGAAGTATCTATATAAATTTATTTTGAACTATCAAATTAAAGGTATACGAGTCCTCTTTCCAATGCCATCAAGTTTGCCTCACTCCGACTTTTGAGTAAAGAGATATGACTGATTTACTCGAGACGTTCTAACCTAGTAGCAGCTCTGCGATAGCTCCACGGTACAGAGTGGATACAGACATTACCATCCGCTTGAAAAATATCCCGACTTCCAGCTCATTTTTGTTTATTTTTAAAGGGTATTTTATTCATAAAAACCCTTAGGAAGTCATCTAAATTACCCTAAACGTATAGAAAAATCAGATTTCATAATAAAACCCTCTCATTCACTCCTAAATTTCTACGCTCAAGAACTTCAAGAAATGCTAAGGCTAGGGTTCATCTTCCATGATTTTCCTTCAAGTTTCTTTAAGAACATTGTTCTTCTACGTATGTGAGGTTTCTATTAGTGATGGACTTGTTCGTCCTCACGCCAATCATGTAATCCTTTCATTAATTTGTCCATGAAATCATTTATGTAAAGATTCTTGAAGAGTTCTTGAGTTTCGCCTCATTCGTTAACAATTGAGGTTTTGAGTACTTGAGGTGAGGGTCTTGCGAATGAGTTGTGTTTCTTGAGAAAATTTGAGTGAAATTTCATTGAATTTATGTTAGGTTTATGAATCAAATAGAGTTTGAAAGAAACCAATCGATTCTAGATGAGTTAGGACCTAAAATTAAATAAGAAAATTCGTCGGGTTTCTGGGTTTGGGATGGGGGAATGCACTACCAAAGAGTCAGGTAGGCTGCCACCCTGTGCCTGCAGTGCGCCCCAAAGTACTCCTAGGCCTCTTGGGGTAGGCGCAACGCGCCTGGCCTTTTTCTTCTCCATTCTTCGTCCCGTATGTGTTACTTTGAATCGTGTCTTCGTTCTCTTCTTGCTATTAACTCTTAAAGTCATTATTAATCCTTGCGAGAGTCTACTTGTCCCACTCATATTTCTTCATTTACATTCCAAATTAACTTAATACAATAGGAAAGTTTAAAGGCTCTATTTCATAAACACATAAGAGCTTCAAATGTTATTTATATATATGTATATATATGTACCTATGTTGATTGTTTGCCTTGAAAGATAAGTTCAGGAGTGCATGTTTTAAAAATGCAAATATGTCTCACGTTTTAAAGAGTACTTCAATAAAGTAAAACGTTCCTTCTTTGAAATGGGTGAATTGAGCATAAGGTTATATTGATTATTTTAGGAGTAGTATGGAGCACCAAATTGAGTTAGAGTCTTTTATAACTCGAAAGTCCCATATATTACGTAGCCAGCGTAGGATAGGATAACATTGATTCTTCATGCGACTCCTCCCTACCTCTGAGAAGGCCTATTAGATGGATCCATAGTCACAATATCATCCTATACCCCCGACAATGTATAGGATGGCCCTTGCAACGTGGGCGAAATGTTGTATCATTACTAGGCTCATAGTAATGGTTTTCGTTTAGAAAAACTCCCCACAAAGTAAAGTATATCATTCTCATGTTACTTTCATTGCAAATCTTATTGTAAAGCTCAAATGGTTTTCACTCCATATTTATGTATTGATCTAATAATGTTGCCTTCAGTCATTTAGGTAAGGTAATTGTTTACTCTAGCCCTATCACTTAATAGTACATTCAATGTACTGATTTCATTTGACCTACATCTTATTATGATGCAGTTACGTGTGCTTAGAATTCTCAACAGGCATTTCGTTGAGATCACTATTCACTCACATACAATATTTTGTGAGGCCTCCTTGTTTTTAGGGGACTTCATTTTCATTAAGCTTAGTAGTATTGAAGGTGTCGTGGGTCTTGTCCTAACATCTATCTTACATTGTTAGAGACTTCATAGGCAGACAAACTTAGATGCTTCCATTGTTTTCTTAGGATGTTTATTTAACCTATGACTTATGTTAAGTATTTGCAAGACAATATTTTAACTCTTTGTTAAATGTCTAAATGTTCATCTATTTTACGCCTTTGCTTATTGCTTAGAGTCATGTAAGTCACGTAGTCTGGCCAAGGGTTTGCTTGGGGATTACAAATGGTTCTTGAGTGTTGGCCACGTCCAGGGTGTAGGCTCGGAGCATGACAAACTTGGTATCAGAGCACACACTTCAAGTGTCCTAGGGTGTTAGTAGAATCTTATTTATGGTTGTGAGGCCCCCACTTATATAAATGAGGGACTACAGACATTTAAGAAAAGTTTCTCTTCTTTCATACTCTAAATCGTGTAGTATAGTTGTGTCATAAATAACTTATTCATACTCGTGTGCTTCTCAAATCCATTCGATTACCCCACATACTCAAGGTGGTTGAAAAGAAAAGTCAGATTCTTATCGATGAGTTACTCTAAGCAGAAAATTCTTAATAATGTCATGAGACTGTAGAGGGGCTTAAGAGAAGCCTGTGAGTGAGCTTAAGTGTTGAGATTCTAAAGAATGCACTCTTATTGATATGAATCGTATGTTCAAGCTAAAAGCGAGATGTATTACCATGCTCTCTTCTCTAAACCTCTTTTCAGGTGAAACCCTTATGAGGGAAGTGTGTTTTAGAATAATCTACTGGTATTTTTTTTCCAAAGAGATAGTATGAGTTGCGATGTTATAAGTAGTAGTAGTAGTAAAAGTACCTAAAGTTAAAAGAATGCATGCAGGTGTATAGTAATTTAAGAAAGGGAGATAGTGATGAGGCAAATTATATTGTTGTAGTCATGTACCTAGTAAGTCATTAACGATGAGTTTTCCTTTATGTGTAGACTAAAGAATAATAATTTTGTATGGAGTTCCTGATAGAGGGTAGAGGAATAGTTACGAGTTAGGATGAGTTAGAGTATACTTTAACTAGAAAGGAGTTTATAATGATGTTTCATTGTGTTAGTAGCGGCCAAGTGTAGGTGTTGAATACAAGAGCAGTAGTATTCATGAGGGGATAGCTCTAATATAGGCTTATGACTTTTAAGGGAGAGCCCATAATATTCAGAGGGTTACAAAGATAATTAAGCAATAATGTATAGTGAATGAGTAAATAATTCTTAAGTTGTGAAATGGAATGTGACAGTAATATGTAAGTATGTAGACTGGGAGATAAAGATTGACTACTTTTCATGAGGTCTTAGTGGGCGAGTATTTCTTAATTTTATCTAGTAGTTGTAAGTTAGTACAGTAAGCGAGTAATAATATTGATATCGGTGTTTAGAAATAGACACTAATCTTGAATTTGAGATGAGTGTCGTGATCAAAAGGATGGAAGAATGAGGGTGATGATGTTAGTTTTAAAATCTGATCTAGTAGGTTTGACATAAATTAGGTGAGCAGTTAAGATGTTACTTTTATATAAATGTGAATGGTACAAGTGTGGTATTATGACTCTTAGATGAGAGCAATAAAGTGAGGCTAAGTCATTAGATTAGTAAGAGCATTAAGAGGTGTACCCGAGATTTTATGTAGTCGAAGGAGGTTTTAATTAAGTTTATGACTTTCTATATGTGCCTAGAGAGTATAATTGAGTTATCAATATGGAGTAGACTGATGTAAGAATTATTTATTACCTTTAAGAGTTTGGTCGAAGGGACTATATATAGACAATGATGAGCCTTTCAAAGATAACTCAAGTTTTCTCCAGTTAGATTGATATGAACTCAGAAGGACAATATTAGTGGGCTAAGAAGGAGAAGTCAAACAATTAAGAGTTAGATTGAGCAGTTTTATAAGCCAATGAGAAGAGGTTAAAAGAAGCATAGAATGAAGCCCTAGAAGGAATCTTAGTATTTGCACACGGAGAGTTCTGTAGACATGAGATTAGCACTTTCCTGAGTATTAGAGTAAAGCAAATGTAGACCAGTTTAGAGATGGTTGAATAGATCTATAGGTTTAAAGTATCAGCTTTAAACCTAACATGGAGATGTTAAGATGAGAAACCAAATCAAGTGTTGATAATTAGATAGTTAAATGTTCAGGTTGAGTTAAAGTGTTATATCAATCCATTCATACTCTAGCGTATTCCTCAAAGTCAGTCATCACAACATCATGTTGATGTCTCTTATATCAGAATTATGTTCATGACCTATGTTAATACACTACAACCATATTTACATCTATGCTCAGATCACAGAATGAGGGAAAAAGACTTTAACCCATTGATCTCAATCTTACTCCATAAAGTTATGGATATCAGCCTCATGATATGAACCTATTCATATCAGCACTCATGTCTCATAATATTCTCAATCTCACAAAATTATGACTTACTCTCAGTGTCTAGCAATATAATGTTATTCCATGAATATTCTTATATCAGATATCTAGAATGAATTGTGCTTATGATCTTTCTCCCTAAAGACCTTCCAATGATCCTTCCCAGTTATGTTAGTGACAGTGATGATGATTAGTATTCCTAAAAGAGTGGGGTGGAAAATGTTGCAAAACTTGTTAGCTATCAGTCTATCGCTTAATGCATAGTATTTCTATTCTTACTTCGTGCCCAGATTCATTTGACTCATGTAAAATAATTTCAGATAGAGTGTGACTATGTTGAAACTCATATCGTTCATAACTTATGTACTCTAGTCCACTTTCAAAACTATTAGTATCAATCAGTCCCACCTATGTTAGTAGGCAAGCTCAGAAGTCAAGAGAGGTGGTCATAGTAACTCTTTTCCCCTCCATTCTCAGTTTAACCATCATTCGAGGACGAATGATTCAGAGGGTGAGATATTGTAACACCCCAAAAATCTCTAAGTTAAGACCCAAACCATTCTTGAATTGCGTATAAGTTCGTACCGAGTGATTCTTCATTGTTCTTATATTCTAAGGTCAATTCATTAGTGTAGGAATGGTTTTTGATATGAATTAAGATCACTAAATTCCGCTAGCACAAAATTAAGTTGAAGTTTACCTTACTTATTAAGTTTTTATATAAGATTTTACTTAGGTCAACTTCAAACAATCATATATCCCAACACATAAAGAATTAGGTGACCCATTAACTATCAAATTAAAGGTCTTCGAGTCATCTTTCCAACGCTACCAAGTTGGCCTCACTCAGAGTTTTGAGTAAAAAGATATGGTTGATTTACTAGAGACGCTCTAACCTAGCAGCAGCTCCGCGATGGCTCTACGTTACAGAGTGAATACAAACCTCACTGTCCGCTGGAAAATTATCCTAACCGCCATCTCATTTTATTTATTTTTAAGGGTATTTTAGTCCTAACAAACCCCAAAGAAATCATTGAAATTACCCTAAACGTGTAGAAAAATTAGTTTTCATAATCAAACCCTCTCATTCACTCCTAAATTTCTACGCTCAAACACTTCAAGAAACGTTAGGGTAGGGAAAATCTTCCAAGAATTTCCTTCAAGTTTCTTCAAGAACATTGTTCTTCCAGGTATGTGAGGCTTCTAATAGTGATGGGCTTGTTCGTCCTCACGCCAATCATGTAATCCTTTCATTGATTTTTCTATGAAATCATTTATGTAAGGATTCCTGAAGAGTTCTTGAGTCTATCCCAATTCTTCAACAATGGAGGTTTTGAGTTCTTGAGGTGAGGGTCTTGCGAAAGGATTATTAGAGGGGGAAAATGTTATTATTCCCACATCAATGTCATATTTCCCAATCATATTGCTTGCTTTCTTGTATAGAGTTTCCCGATGCTTTAAAAATAATGAGTATAAATCATCTTCATTTTCTATTTTAGCCATCGGAATCTTCTGATGTCCTAGGGTATTTTTCTCAGCGATGACTCTAAAATGATATGTTAATTGATGAGGCTCTCAAAAAAATATGTGTTGCTTATTTATACAAAAAATTCTTCGATAGTGTAATTAATTTCTTGCCATATTATAAATGAAAACAAATCTCTTCATTATGTTAAAATTATAGTAACAAAATAAATTTACACAGATACTTAAGAAATATAGTCTTGCTTACAATAATAATAAAAATTAATCAAAATTTTAAAATAAAAGAGATTAATATTCTAATATGTTAATGACTTTATCAAATTGAGGAAGGTAGGTGAGAACAAAATTTGAAATGAAATAATCTATATATCAAAATCTTCGAAAGTTCAATATAATAGGAAAATGTTTTAATATACTACTATAATTGCAGACGACAAAAGTTAATATAATTAGAAGAAAAATAAATTTCTTGAAGTTTCGTGGATGGAAGTAACCAAAATCCAAAAACAAATCTTAGTTAGTGTTCGGGAACTTCAAAATATTTGAAGACCAAAATTTGAAAATCTGGTCAAATTTTATAGTCAAATATATAGTTAAAGGTGAATTTTTAAAATCTACTCTCAAAATATTGGTCAATGATAGTTAAAAATATTAGAAAACTATATAATTAGACATACTTCAATACTGTATATATTTATTATTAATATTATTATTATCCATATTGCCAAAATATTATGTATCTTACCACTAATTTGGAATTGTCTACATGTCTTATGCTTAGATACATGTATTTTTGCTACCAGATACATAAAAAGGGAGAGAGGCGAGAGAGATTAGGGAGCGAAGCGAGCGAGATTTGTATGTATCTCAGACACATGTAAATCACACTAGATACACACAAGGTACATGTATTAGTATGTATCTAGAGTGATTCACAGTACTCTCAGTATATAAATATTGTATTCTCAGTTAGCATGTCAGAATTTTGAGCTATTCAGTATTTAGTGCATTTTAGCTTCATATGCATTCAATTGGGAGTAGACTTAGCACCGAGCTGGACTTGGGTCAGCTTACGCCCATAGTCCCATAACTATGTGCCCACAGAGGATTATAAGTCCTGTAACGATTGGGTTCCGTAGTTATAGAAAAGCCAACGGGGAAAAATTTTGGGTCGAAAAACTTTTTCGTAGGAACTTGGAATTTCCCAATCTAGTCCAAATTTGGATGAAATCGGAGTCATTAAAGTCTAGGGATATCTGGTAACAATTGGGTGATCTAATTATGAATTTGATCACATGAGTAGATAGATAAGTCGTTAAGGAACCCGTACGACTTTATAGAATTGAATTTGGGCGAGTAGAACTCCCGAAATTGATCTTAGCGTGAATGGGTAGTTTCTAAGTGTTGTTGGTTGAAGGTGTGTTGTGAAATGAGGGTTTGGATTTCTTAAATCAACTCACTAGTTCCGTGCAAGCCGTTGTGGAGGAATTATTCCCGCAAGGGCAGGACCGCCATACGGGACAGTCGCGAGTTAAGTCAGGAATAAACCCCAAACGTCTTTATTTTGCAATTTTCAAACTTGAGAGCTAAGGAACTAACCCAGGGATTTTCTTGACAGTTTTCCACCATTCTTGAGGCTAAAGGTAAGATTTTCACTCCCCGAATCCATTTTTTGATCCGTAGAATGTAATCTAATGGGTAATTATCAATGGGGAAGAGTTTTGGTCTGAGAATTATGGTGGAAAAAGCACTAATTTGGATATTGGGATCATGGGTATGGTCTAGGGTTGATAGAATTGTTAGTAATCCGGGTACTTAGTGATTGTTTATTGATTCCCGTATTATATTGATTGTTTGTAGACCAAGAACAAGCGAAACGAATCCGGAAAGGGAAGAATCAAGTTTCTTAGGGGATCAAGCTTGTTTCGAGGTAGGTGATGGTTCTGATTTCATGATTGTGTGATATATGTTTGTTCTTGCTTCATTATAGTACGTGTATGTATGCGAATGTTGCATTATTGATCACACT
>NW_006239024.1:680276-685258 GCF_000226075.1 Solanum tuberosum | reverse complement strand
GGATATATGAATGATGAATGCCATGAATCATGACTTGATTGTATGATCTTGAGAATATACTTGTGATTGGGATTGTGGTTTGTTGAATGGATCGGGTGTTGCGTTCCGACACACTAACTTGGATCGGTTGCCACGTTCCGACATAAATTTGGGATCGGTTGCCACGTTTCGGCATAAACATTGGATCGGATACCACGTTCCGATATGCTAATAGTTTGGGTTTGGGTTCAATGAGAGGACCATTGACTTGACATAATTGTATATCTTGAGAAATGTGAATTTATACGTTGTTCATAAATAATGATGATATTGTATATGTTTGGTGCATGCATGCTATTATTATGTTGTGATGACTTATATATGTTGCACTTAGTGGATAGCCGCGTGATCCTACCAGTACACTGTGGTTATGTACTGATATCGCACTTGCTCTTTCTTTGTTAATTATAGGGCATCTTTAGGCGGCTATTGACAGACCTCGCTTAGAAGATCAATGATTGTCGATCGAATTCAAGGGTGAGCCAGTTATTCCAGGCTGCCATGAGTTTTCTTTCTATCTATGTCCACATTTCAGACTTGAACTTTCTAGTTAGTTATTAGTTCATTATCTTGGGATTGTAACCCATCTTGTTTAGACTTATGGATCTTGTTAGAGTTTTGGTACATTGAATTTCAGGTTCTAGGCATTTAATTTCGGAATTAGTTGTTAGATCTTTTGGAAGTTTATGGAAAGTTCAGTATTTAGTTATTTAAACTTGCTTCTGTAACTTTAAATGCTTTAGTATGTTGATTAAGTTTGTTAGGTAATTAGTATAAATGGTTCTCCCACCGGAGGGTTAGTGTGGGTGCCAATCATGATGGTATGGGTCGTGACAAAGTTGGTATCAGAGCATAGGTTCATTGATCTCGATGTACCAAAACAAGTCTAGTAGAGTCTTGTGGACCGGTACGGAGACGTCTGTACTTTTCTTCGAGAGCCTATAGGACTTTAGGAAATCTCTCTGTTTCCTCTTGCCTCCTTTGTGCTATAACTTGATTCCAATAGGTATCAGTCGATTCGAATTGATATCTAACCTCTTTCACTCTTCTGTCTATAGATGGTTAACACTAGATTCAACGGCGTCAGGCCCGTAGCTCTCGTCAATGCTCTAGCTGAGGAATCTACAGTGAGAGGTCATAGTCGAGGCACGGGTAGAGGAAGAGCTAAGGGTAGAGACCGAGGAAGAGTGGCGCCTACTACAGATGGGGTACCGGTCGAAAATGCTCCCCAAAATGAGGCTCCTCCCGTCCATTATGAAGAGATTGAGGAGAATGTTGAGGTTGAAAATATTGAGGAGGTTGGACAAGAGGAAGAGGTGCAGACTGAGACTATAGTTATTCCTCCCATAGACCCAGTGTTAGCTCAACAGATCATGTCATTCTTGAAAGGGTTGGTTGGTCTTGGAGTGATTCCTTCTGTTCAAGCAAATCAAGCTCTCACCAATCCTCCCATTGCTATCACTGTCCCCAAGGTGGGAGAGAATGTAGGTAATGATGCTTTCTTCCATCCTTTATTAGGTTCTGTTATGACTAGTAATGAACATGAGATGTTGACCAAGTTTTTGAACTTGAAACTGCCTCTGTTCCATGGTTCTGAGAGTGAGGATGCATATGAGTTCATCCTAGATTGCTATGAGAGGCTTCAAAACTTAGGAATTTACCATCAGCATGGGGTTGAGTTCGTGACTTTTCAGCTTCAAGGCGAGGCTAATAAGTGGTGAAGAGCTTATATGGAATGCAAATCTTCAGTTTCACCTAAACTTACTGGGACCCAGTTTCATGCCCGGTTCTTAGAGAAATATGTGCCTAGGACTTTGAGAGATTGCAAGAAAGATGAGTTCATGGCTTTGGAGCAAGGTAAGTGTAACACCCCAGAAATTTTATGACTTAAGTTAGAGCCTCACCTTATGAATAATGACTTCAAAATAGTTAAAATGATGCTTATAAACCTAAATTGATGCAATTGACTTGGTTTGGAAGAGTAAAAGTCTAAACGTCAAGAAACGACCACGACGTCCGGAAACTAGAGAAGAATGTGTTCTAGTGTGTCCTTAGGTTTTGGACAGGTTTGGGAGTGTCGTATGATGGTATAATCTTGTAAAAAGGTTTGAATTAGGTAAATATATGTTTATAGGGTCAAAACGTTCGAATACGACACTCCGGGACCACACTAAGGGTCCCGAGGAGGACCCCAACCTGGGCTAAGCAAGCAGCCAAGGCAGCTTGCAGATTGCACTTGGAGGGAATAGCTCCGCGTCGCGGACTATCTCCCCCAAGGAGCAAAAAGTTAGTTCGTGACGCGATCATGTCGCGGACTCCACTGTCTCGAAATTTAATTCCAAATATCTTCAGGGAACAGCTCCGCGTCGCGGACTTAATCCGCGATGAAAATGCCGAAATTCAGAAATTTATTTTTACTTCATTAAAGAATCCAACTAAGTGAGGGGTATTTAGGGTACTTTAGGGGACGTGTATATAATGATTTTTAAGTCAATTTACCTCAATTTTATAAAAAAAGTAAATACAAATGGCCAAGGAAGATGGGAGGACTACCAAGGTTAAATTTTTGGAAACATGCAGTTGCAGACTGAGGAATTTTTAGGGGATGTGTATATAATTATTTTTAAGTCAATTTACCTCACTTTTATCACTCAAACACAAAACCCCAAAGATCTAAACCGGGCTTCAAGAAGAAGACCAACTCTCTCTCTTCTCAAGAACTCCATTGAAGAAGATTGGAGCTTCAAGAAGAAGACCAACTCTCCAAGGTTTCAACTCGGATTTTGTGGTGAATTCGTCAATAAGGTATGGTTGCTTATCACTCTTGGGATTGCTTTCCCCAAGAGGCCCCTTTCAGATGAATTTCAAAATCTCCAATTTCTAGGTTTCAATCCAAAAACGTGGGTCTTCTTTCTAAAGTGAAATTGATGTCATAAACTGACTTTGATTGATGTTATATGAACAATTATGGATGAATTTATGTTGTATTGGTGGTCTATTGAAGAATTCCCCATGAGACCCATGTTTCTCCTTCTTTTCCTAATTCTAACCCTAGTTTGTGTTGGATATTGATTGAAGGCTATGAATTGAATGTGATGTTATGTAATTCATGTTTGTATCATGATTCTACCCTAAGTTATGAATAATTTTTATTAAATTAGGGTTGAATCTTTGACTGAAGCCTTGAAGGTTATGAAGGGAATATGTCAATTGCTTATATTGATGTTGATTATGCTATTATTTCATGAATTACATTGTATTATGTATTGGTTATGAATTGTTTGGTAATTGAAGTATGGATGTCCCACGAAGGGCAATAAGGTATGAAGGTTGGTTCTTCTTTGGACTCAAGTATGAAAGGTGAATTACTTAGATTGTAATGATGTTATATCTAATGTATTGTGGTGTTGATGACCTAGTTTCCTCATCCTTAACCCTCTACACTTGAATTAGCTATGAAGTATGTATGTATGTATGTTATGGTATGATTGCTATATGATTGAAAGGTAGTTCTCATGATTATAATGAAATGTAAAGTGAAAGGTTTACTTAGTTGCTAAGTGTTTCTAAAGTGAAAGGATTGTTACTCACTTATGAACACATAATAGCTATTATGGTAAGATGTCTACATAAGAGTCTAGTAAAGACTAATGTGAACTTATGTGATGACTAAAGATGATTACAAAAGGGAATTAGATGCTTAGCACCGAAAGGGAATGTAAATGAGATGGGGGTCTCAAGTTTTGTAAGTCCAGCTCCCCACATGGGTTTCCTCACGTTTAGCAAGTCCGAATTACCCATGGTATATGATGTCTCATGAGATGGAAACCCCCACGGTTAGTAAGTTAGGGTTTCTAGAAGCAATCTCCTTGACCATTAACTATGTGCCCACATAGGACTCTACCTTAGTGGATCCACCTAGATAGCTATGTACAAATGGTTACACCTTAGGGAAGTGTTAACCCTCTCTTTTCAGTGTGGGAGTAGAACACCAAATTCCATGTAGCTCTCATGGTCTATGTCGGTTATTGCAATATTTCCGTAATGTAAAAAGTAAATGAAGGTATGAAAGGTGTGAACTCTTACTAGGGCTTTCTTAAGGGTTTCTACATAGTGTAAGGGAGGGTATGGGACTTCTCTTGCACATTGAACTTGTGGGATCCTAAGAGAAGGTTGTAGTAGTGTTCTCTTTTGATTTTGGTGATTATGACTTATGTATGTTGAAGCTATGTTATGTATGATCATTATGAATATGGTAAGTTATGATGAAATATGATCTTATTAATGTATGCATGAAGTCGGGTTCTTAATGCGATACTTGGCTTTGAATAGGTTATGGGGTTCTATTCTTTGCATTGTTCTAGTATTGCTTGGGTTGTCTACATGTTGGGATGAAATTATGTTGGGTTGGACTATGATTCTTACTTTGTGTGCATATTGGATTTACTTGGTCAAAAGCATGTTTTGACAAAATGTCCTTTTATGCATGTTTCAATGGTTTTTAAGCATAGTAGCAATACTTAGTACGTGTGTTGTACTAACCCATATTTTCTCCTTTTTCTCTAAATATTTTGGTTCGGGCCGTTGAGGATTCAAGCTTACTTCTCAAGACACTTGGAGTTGCTTCCCCAAGTTGGTGAGTCCTCAAGTCCTAGGACAAGACCCCATGATCTAACTTCTATGTTTAGTTCTTTGCTTATGTTGAAAGACATTGTTGTACTTTCCTATTTCAAGACTTCTTATTGATGTAAGGGCTAAGTCCCATTTTCGATACTTCTATGTCTAGATGGTGCATTGTGACGAAGTTAGATTCTATTTTTCATATATGAAGTGAAGTTGAACTTCCAAAGTAAAAGTTTTAAATATTTTTGTGTTTTTATTCTATGATACATGCTATGACGAATGCTAAGGCCTTGTATAAGACCTCTTCGAGGTCGAATAAG
>NW_006239024.1:674453-680057 GCF_000226075.1 Solanum tuberosum | reverse complement strand
TTAGTCATGACTAAGAGTCTTAAATCTATTTAGTCCTTTTATTCTAATCCTTCTCTAGTTCTTATAGGCAATGCATACAAGAAGAAGCAATGCGAGGAGGGCCGGTGAGGAGAATGTGAATGAGCGGTTCCCTTTCAAGCTCCTCCAAACCCTCAAGTTCCTATTGAAGAAGGGGCTATGTCTAATGTCGAGATAAGGTCGGCTATTCATAATTTGACTCAAGTGTTGGCCACTGAAGTTGCTAGGGATGCTAGGGTGCAAGTGAACCCCAATTCTAGCACTACCGCTTCTGGGATAAGGGATTTCACAAGGATTAATTCTCCTACTTTCTTTGGCTCCAAAGTGGAAGAAGATCTACAAGGGTTTATTGATGAAGTGTTTAAGGTTCTAGAAGCTATGAGTGTGTCTTCTCAAGAAAAGGCGGAGTTAGCTGCCTATCAACTCAAAGATGTGGCACAAGTCTGGTATGAACAATGGAAGGAGGGGAGACCTATTAGAGAGGGTTCGATAAGTTGGGCTACATTCAAGACAACTTTTCTTGATAGGTTTTTCCCCTTGGAACTAAGGGAGAGGAAAATGCAAGAATTCATCAACCTCCGTCAAGGGGGTATGAGTGTGAAGGAGTATGGACTCAAGTTCACTTAATTGTCCAAGCATGCTCCTACTTTGATGTCGGACTCTAGAGCTACTATGAACAAAATTGTTATGGGGGTATCTGATCTTGTTGTGAATGAATGTAAGTCGGCTATGCTAATCCCAAGCATGGACATTTCTCGTGTTATGGTTCATGCCGAACAAATTGAGGAGCAAAAGCTTAAGCAAGTTGGTAGAGAATTGAAGAGGTCAAGAGTCGATGATGGAAATTCTTCTAAGGTTAGGTTTGAAATCCAAGATAAGCCAAAGTTCAAAAAGAGGTTTTCCAACCAAGGTCCTCCTAACACTCCAAGGGTCAACAAAGGTAAAGTGTCTACCCCCAAGCATCAAGAAGCAAGAGGTGGTGGTCCTTCTGTTGAGAAGCCTATTTGTACAAAGTGTGGTCGAAAACATGAAGGCAAGTGCCTAGTTGGCACGGGTAATTTCTATGGTTGTGGTAAGAGCGTACACATGAGGAGGGACTTCCCTATGCTAAAGGCTCAAGGAAGGGAAAATGCTCAAGCACAAGTAAGTGGGCCAAATCTGCTCCTAAGAAGAATTCCTTCTATGCTCTCCAATCCCGAGGTGAACAAGAGAGCTCTCCGGATGTTGTGACCGGTATGCTACAAGTATTTTCAATTAATGTTTATGCATTATTGGATCCCAGTGTCAATTTGTCTTTTGTAACCCCTTTAGTGGCTATGAAATTTGATATGGGGTGATTCCATAGTTGCTAAAAGAGTTTATAGAGGTTGTCCCATATCATTTCCCAATAGAGTCACTTTGGTTGATTTGGTGGAACTTGATATGTTAGACTTTGATGTTATATTGGGGATGGATTGGCTTCATGCTTGTTTTGCGTCCATAGATTGTAGGACCCGAATTGTGAAGTTTCAATTTCCTAATGAACCCATTTTAGAATGGAAGAGAGGAAATTTCGTTCCTAGGGGAAGGGTCATTTCATGTCTAAAAGCTTGTAAGTTGATTTCTAAGGGTTGTCTCTATCATATTGTGAGGGTCAAGTATCTTGAGTTCGAGATTCCTCCTTTGGAGTCGGTCCCCGTAGTGAAGGATTTTCCAGAAGTCTTTCCCGATGACTTACTCGGGATTCCTCCCGAATGGGAAATACATTTCGGCATAGATTTATTGCCTGATACACAACCCATTTCAATCCCTCCTTACCGGATGGCCCCGGCGGAGTTGAAGGAATTAAAAGCTCAATTCAAAGATTTGTTGGATAAGGGTTTCATCCAACCTAGTATATCTCCTTGTGGTGCACCGGTGTTATTTGTGAAGAAGAAGGATGGGTTTCTTTGTATGTGTATTGATTACCGACAATTAAATAAGGTGACCCTTAAGAACAAGTATCCACTCCCTAGGATTGATGACTTATTTGATCAACTTCAAGGAGCGAGTTACTTTTCAAAAATTGATTTGAGGTCGGGTTATCACCAACTTAGGATGAGAGGTGTTGATGTTCCGAAAACAGCCTTCCGAACTAGATATGGTCATTTTGAGTTCTTAGTGATGTCCTTTGGTCTTACAAATGCCCTAACGGCTTTCATGGACCTTATGAATCGTGTGTTTAGAAATTATCTAGACTCATTTGTTATTGTCTTTATTGATGACATCTTGATATACTCTAAAAGTGAGGATGATCATATGAATCATTTGAGGATAGTATTGCAAGTCCTCAAAGATCACCAACTCTATGCTAAGTTTAGCAAGTGCGAGTTTTGGCTAAGATCGGTTGCTTTCCTTGGTCACATTGTTTCTAGTGAGGGTATAGAAGTTGAACCAAAGAAACCGATGCGGTCAAAAGTTGGCCTAGACCTTTGAGTCCTTCAGACATTCGAAGCTTTTTGGGTTTGGCCGGTTACTACCGGAGGTTTGTTGAGGAATTTTCATCTATTGCATCTCCATTAACGACCTTAACTCAAAAGAAGTCCAAGTTCGAATGGTCGGAATCTTGTGAAAAGATCTTCCAATGGTTGAAAGATAAGCTTACGTCCGCTCCGGTTTTGACCTTACCGGAGGGCACCAAAGGGTTTGTAGTATATTGTGACGCTTCCCGAGTGGATTTGAGTTGTGTTCTCATGTAGCATGGTAAGGTTATAACTTATGCCTCGAGACAACACAAGGTGCATGAGAAGAATTATCCAACACATGACCTTGAGCTAGCAACCGTAGTCTTTGCTTTAAAGATTTGGAGACACTATCTCTATGGGGTACATGTGGATGTGTTTACCGACCACAAGAGTCTTCAATATGTTTTTAGCCAAAAATAATTAAATCTTCTGCAAAGGAGGTGGTTGGAACTCTTGAAAGATTATGATATGAGTGTCCTTTACCACCCCGGAAAAGCAAATGTGGTTGCGGATGCTTTGAGTCGTGTATCTATGGGTTGTGTGTCACATGTAGAAGAAGAGAAAAAGGAGTTAGCCCGTGATGTACATTGGCTAGCTCGGTTGGGTGTCCGACTTGAAGATTCCCCAAAAGGAGGTGTCATGGTCCGTCATAATTCCGAGTCATCGGTTGTTGTTGATGTGAAGTCTAAGCAACATCTTGACCCTATTTTGATGGAACTAAAAGAGTCGGTTCTCAACAAAGCAATAGAAACTTTCTCTCAAGGAGAAAATGGGGTGCTTAGGCACAAATGGAGGTTATGTGTGCCGGATGTGGATGGCCTAAGAGAGACAATCTTAGAGAAGGCCCATGGGTCCCGATACTCCATCCATCCAGGAGCCACCAAATGTGGATGGCCTAAGAGAGACAATCTTAGAGTAGGCCCATGGGTCTCGATACTCCATCCATTCGGGAGCCACCTAAATGTATCGTGACTTATGTGAGATTTATTGGTGGAACGGAATGAAAAGAGACATAGCAAATTTTGTGGCTAGGTGCTCAAATTGCCAACAAGTCAAAGCCGAGCACCAAGGACCGGGGGGTCTAACTCAAGATATTGATACCCCCACTTGGAAGTGGGAAGAGATCAATATGGACTTCGTGGTAGGTTTGCCTCGAACCTGTTGGCAACATGATTCCATTTGGGTCATTGTGGATATATTGACTAAATCAACCCATTTTCTTCCCGTCAAGGTTTCTTATTCTGCGGAAGATTATGCTAAGTTGTACATTAAGGAGATTGTGAAGTTGCATGGGGCCTCGTTGTCAATTATTTCGGATAGAGGTGCCCAATTTACTTCCCATTTTTGGAGGTTTTTCCAAAGTGGGCTTGGTACTCAAGTGAAACCTAGTACCGCATTTCACCCTCAAACGGAGCGCACCATCCAAACCCTAGAGGACATGTTGAGAGCGTGTGTCATTGACTTCAAAGGTAATTGGGATGACCACTTACCTTTGATAGAATTTTCCTACAACAATAGCTACCACTCGAGTATTGCTATGGCACCTTTTGAAGCACTTTATGGTAGAAGGTGTCGATCTCCGGTTGGGTGGTTTCAAGTGGGTTAATTTGCTCTTCTTGGTCCCGAGGTAGTCTATGAGGCTACGAAAAAAGTTCGACTTATAAGGGATAGGTTGAAAATAGCTCATAGTCGGCAAAAGTCTTATGCCGATAATAGAAAGAGGGATCTTGAATTTGAAGTAGGTGATTGGGTCTACTTGAAGATCTCACCCATGAAAGGGGTGATGAGGTTTGGTAAGAAGGGGAAACTTAGCCCCCGGTCTGTTGGGCTTTATGAGAACTTGAAGCATGCCGAAAAGGTCGCTTATGAGTTGAAATTGCCCATCGAATTGGCCCCGGATCAGCCGGTGTTCCATATTTCTATGTTAAAGAAGTGTATAGGTGACTCGGTGTCCATTCTTCCTTTAGAAGGTTTAGGGGTGAATGAGAACTTTTCTTATGAAGAGGTTCCGGTCGAAATCTTAGATCGTCAAGTTAAGAAGTTGAGGAATAAAGAGGTTGCCTCCGTAAAAGTCCTATGGAGAAACCACCTAGTTGAGGGTGCAACATGGGAGGCCGAGGCCGACATGAAGTCCTGCTACCCTCATCTTTTTCCTCCTACTCCTAGCCAAAGTTGAGGTTAGTAGTCTCTCTTAATTTGGTATAAATTGAAAATCATGTGTGTTGATAATTATGACATGATTTCCTTGTATGTGCATATTTTTGTGAAAATTCATGCTTAAGTTGTATTTTGAGTTTTCATGAATTTTGTTTCTCATGGTTGAAATTGCACCCATAGATGTTGTGTGATGTTGTCTTCATGAGATTTGTAATGAGAATGCTTGATGTTGTCTTGCTAAAGAAATTTCTTGTTGATTGCTTAATATATATGTTGATGCTCATTGAATATGGAGAAGGTAGTTCCTCCTATACTTATGTGACATAAAAAGTTTTAAGCATAGTGACGTTGTGTATTAAATTCCTATATGATTTGATGATACGATGTTGTTGATGTGACTGGTTGTTGTGCTACTAGTTTGAGTCATTGTCTCCCTAGAAAGAAGTCCAAGTGACATTCGGGGAAGAATGTTCCTAAGGAGGGAATATTGTAACACCCCGGAATGACTTAAGTTAGAGCCTCACCTTATGAATAATGACTTAAAAATAGTTAAAATGATGTTTATAAACCTAAATTAATGCAATTGACTTGGTTTGGAAGAGTAAAAGTCTAAACGTCAAGAAATGACCACGACATCCGGAAATTAGAGAATAATGTGTTCTAGTGTGTCCTTAGGTTTTGGACAGGTTTGGGATTGTTGTATGATGGTATAATCTTGTAAAAAGGTTAAATTAGGTAAATATATGTTTATAGGGTCAAAACATTCGAATACGACACCCCGGGGCCATCCTAAGGGGCCCGAGGATGACCCCAACCTGGGCCAAGCAAGATGCCAAGGTAGCTTGCAGATTGCACTTGGAGGGAATAGCTCTGCGTCGCGGACTAGCTCCCCCAAGGAGCAAAAAGTTAGTTCGCGACGCGGTCGTGTCGTGGACTCTACTGTCTC
>NW_006239024.1:643883-672138 GCF_000226075.1 Solanum tuberosum | reverse complement strand
CTAAGTCCCATTTTCGATACTTCTATGTCTAGATGTTACATTGTGACGAAATTAGATTCTATTTTTCATATATGTAGTGAAGTTGAACTTCCAATGTAAAAGTTTTAAATTTTCCATAATTTTATTCTATGATACATGCTATGATGAATGCTAATGGCTTGTATAGGACTTCTTCGAGGTCAAATACGCCGGTAACGACTAGGGGGTGCTCTTGGGTCGTTACAGTAAGCAACCAAAGTGTCATGCCTTGTCTAGATATGCTACGCAGTTGGTGACTACTGAGGAAGAGAGAATTTGTTTATTTATTAAGGGACTAAATTCTGAGTCGCAAGTATTATCTGTTCATATGACCTCTATAGGGAGGAGCTTTAATGAGGTAACAAACTTTGTTAAGAAATTGGAGAGGGTGAGGCGAGACGGCCAAGCTTAGGCTTTGGCTAAAAAGGGCAAAAACTCGGGTAACTTTCAAGGTTCTTACTCCAAAGGGCAGGGAGGCCAACACTTGCAGCCAGGCCAATTCAGTCCGCTATGCTCGCCTCTACAGGTAATTACTCGGGAACTCCACCTCATAATTTGATTCAGGATAGCCAAGGAGTCGCACCTTCGATGGGCAGCAGTCCATCTCTTGATCGTACGTGCTATAATTGTGGAGAACCTGGCCATATGAGGAGAGATTGTTCCCACCCACACATGTTGGAATCCGCACAATAGCAGACTAGAGCAGTGGTACCCGCTGGGAATGGTAATAATGGTCGAGCGCGTCCACAAGATAGGCGAGAAGGAAGTCAGCTAGGCCGCAGAGGTAGGGGAAATGATAATGCAGGTAGAGGTACAGTGCAGCCAGGCAGAGAAGTCATCCATCACGATGATAGGGCACAGTGTTACGCCTTTCCAGGAAAGAATGAGGTACATGCGTCTGAAACACTATTCTTGTCTGTGACCGGATGGCTAATGTTTTATTTGATCCAGGTTCTACTTATTCTTATGTGTGTGTGCGATTTTCCACAGCATTTGCTATGATTTTTGATATACTTGATGCCCCCATCCATGTTTCTACCCCAGTTGGAAAGTCTATCATAGTCACCCATGTCTATCGTGCTTGTCCTATTTTGTTTATGGGTTATCAGACTTGGGCATATTTGGTGATTTTGGATATGACTGACTTTGATATAATCATAGGCATGACTTGGTTGTCCCCCTATTATGAGGTACTTAATTGTAATACTAAGTCGGTCACTCTAGAAATTCCGGGAAGGGAAAAAATAGAGTTGGAAAGGGTGTACAAGCCTAAGCAAGCTAAGATCATATCCTCCATGCGGGCTAGAAAACTGCTAAGGCAGGGTTGTTTGGCTTATTTGGTTCATATTAGGAAGTTGAGGTTGAGATTCCATCTATTGAGTCTATCCCTGTGGTGTCATAATTTAAAGAAGTGTTTCCTATTGATTTCCCTGGTATGCCTCCGAATAAAGATATCAATTTCTGCATTGATTTGGAACCTGGTACTCGTCCTATTTCTATCCCTCCATATCGCACGGCCCCAGCGGAATTAAGAGAGCTTAAGGCTCAAATCCAAGAGCTTCTTGATAAGGGATTTATTCGTCCTAGTGCTTCTCCATGGGCTGCTCCAGTTTTGTTTGTTAAGAAAAAGGATGGTAGTATGAGGATGTGCCCAAGACGGTGTTTTGAACCCACTATGGGCACTACCAGTTTCTAGTTATGTCCTTTGGTTTGACTAATGCACCTGTAACTTTTATGAGTTTAATAAATGGGGTGTTCAAGCCATTTCTTGATTCATTCTTCATAGTCTTTATTGATGATATTTTGGTCGATTCGAAAAGTGAGGAAGAGCATGCCGACCTTCTTCGTATTGTTCTGGGTGTTCTTGGGAAACAAAGGTTGTATGCTAAATTTTCTAAGTGTGAATTTTGGTTGACTTTGGTTGCATTTTTGGGGCATGTAGTTTTAAAAGAAGAGGTAATGGTAGATCCCCAAAAGATTGAGGCGGTTAAGAATTGGATTCGTCCTAGCTCTGTGATGGAAATTAGGAGTTTTTTGGGGCTCGGTAGCTACTATAGTCGATTTGTGAAGAACTTTGCTTCTATTGCCACTCACTTGACAAATTGGACCAAAAAGGAGATACGATTTGAATGAACTAAAAGAAGTGAGGATAACTTTCAAAAGCTCAAGACTCTCTTGACACATCACCTATCCTAGCACTACCGGTGGAAGGTAAATATTTTATTGTTTATAGTGATGCTTCACATTCTGGTTTGGGTGTTGTGTTGATGAAGGATAAGAATGTTATAGCTTACGTCTCACATCAAATGAAGGTGCGTGAGAGGAATTATCCAACACATGATTTGGAGTTGGCAGCGGTAGTTTTGCTCTTAAGATGTGGCGGCATTACCTCTATGGTGTTAAGTGTGAGGTGTTTACTGATCATCGTTGTTTGCAGCATGTGTTCACTCAAAAAGATCTGAATTTGAGACAACGAATGTGGATGGAGTTACTTAAGGATTATGATGTCACCATTCAATACCATCAGGGTAAGGATAATGTAGTGGCATACGCTTTGAGTCGAAAAGCAGTGAGTATGGGTAGTCTAGCTTGCTTGAGTATAACCAAGTGACCTTTGGCTAAGGAAATTCAGACCTTGGAGTCTAAGTTAATGCAGTTGGGAATCTTAGAGAAAGGTGGAGTGTTAGCTATCATTGAAGTTAGAGTCACATTCATTGAGGAAATCAAGGCCAAACAATTTGAGAACGAACTTAAGAAGAAGACTGCAATGGGTAAGGCACAAAAAGCTACTCTTGATGCGGAAGGTGTGCTCAATTTTAAAGGAAGGATTTGTGTTCCTCGAGTTGATGACTTGATTTAGAAATTAATTATAGAATCCCATGGTTCGCGATATTCCATTCATCCAGGTGTGACCAAGATGTACCGAGATTTGAATCGAATTTATTGATGGTCGAGCATGAAGAAGGATATAGCGGAGTTTGTGGCTAAGTGTCAAAATTGTCAACAAGTGAAGTATCAACATCAAAGGTCTGCAGGTTTGCTTTAAAGAATGCCAATTTCAAGATGGAAGTGGTCAAGAATAGCCATGGATTTTGTGGTTGGTCTTCCCAAAAAAGACCTACATGTTTGCTTCAAAGAATGCCCATTCCGGAATGGAAGTGGGAGAGGATAGCCATGCATTTTGTGGTTGGCCTTCCCAAGACTTTGGAGAAGTTTGATTCTATTTGGGTAGTGGTTGATAGATTCACCAAGTCAACCCATTTTATTCCAATAAGAATAGATTATAATGTTGAACAATTGGCTAAGGTTTATGTGAAAAAGATAGTGAGGTTGCATGGGGTGCCCCTCTCTATCATCTCAGATCGTCGTATGCAGTTTACCTCCAAGTTTTGGAAGAAATTACATGATGAATTGGGCTCACAACTCACAACTCACTTTTAGTACCACTTTTCATCCACAGATGGACAGTCGGAGAGGACTATTCAAGTCCTAGAGGACATGTTGATGGCATGTGTGATTGATTTTGGAGGACATTGGGATAAGTTCTTACCTTTTTGTGAGTTATCTTATAATAATATTTATCACTCCAGCATTGATATGGCACCATTTGAGGCACTCTATGGGAGGGGATGTAGATCACCCATAGGATGGTTCGAGGCTGGAGATGTGAAACCATTGGGGGTTGATTTAGTGAAGGATGCTCAAGATAAGGTGATGAGTATTCAAGCTAATCTTCTAGCAACCCAGAGTAGACAGAAGAAGTATGCGGATCATAAGGTAAGAGACAGACATTTCAGACCGGTGAGAATGTTCTTCTTAAGGTATCATCCATGAAAGGGGTGATGACATTTGGCAAGAAGGGCAAATTAAGTCCGCGATACATTGGTGCCTTTGAGGTTCTTGAATGTGTAGGATCGGTAGCGTATAGATTAGCTTTACCTCCTGACCTATCGGGAGTTCATCTGGTATTTCATGTGTCCATGTTGAAGAGATATCATGGTGATGGGGATTATCTCATTAAGTGGGACTCAATTGAGTTAGACAAAGATCTCCAATATCAGGAGGAACCAATTGCAATTCTTGATTGTGATGCCCGAAAGATGAGGACCAAGGAGATTAAGTCCATGAAAGTTCAATGGGAGCATTGTCCAATTGCGGAAGCTACTTAGGAAACTGAGAAGGAAATGCGAGACACGTATCCCCAATTGTTCGTCGATTCAGGTACTACACCATTCCTTCCTTATGCCTATTTTTCCTAAGTTTGTCACTCGGGGACGAGTGATGGATAAATTGGTATCTATTTTAACGACCAGGTTCCGTAGTTATAGAAAATCCAATGGGGAAAAATTTTGGGTCGAAAAACTTTTTCGTAGTAATTTGGAATTTCTCAACCTAGTGCAGATTTGGACGAAATTGGAGTCATTAAAGTCTAGGGAAATATGTTAATAATTGGTTGATCTAATTATGAATTTGATCCCATGAATAGATAGATAAGTTGTTAAGGAACCGGTACTACTTTACATAATTGAATTTGGGCGAGTAGAACTCCCGTAATTGTGCTTAGCGTGAACGGGTAGTTTCTGAGTGTCGTTGGTTGAAGGTTTGTTGTGAAATAGGGGTTTGGAATTCTTAAATTGACTCATTGGTACCGTGCAAGCCGTTGTGGCGGGCTGGGGGCCGCCATTGCGGGACAATCGTGAGTTAAGTCGGGAATAAACCCTAAAAATGTCTTTATTCTTCAATTTTTGAACTTGAGAGCTAAGGAACGAACCCAGGCCTTTTCTTGATAGTTTTCCACCATTCTTGAGGCTAAAGGTAAGATTTTCACTCCCCGAATTCATTTTTTGATCTGTAGAACGTAATCTAATGGGTAATTATGGATGATGAAGAATTTTGATCTGAGAATTATGGTGGGAAAAGTCATAATTTGGATATTGGGATCATGGGTATGATCTAGGGTTGATAAAATTGTTAGTAATTCGTGTAATTAGTGATTGTTTATTGATTTCTGTTATTATGATTTTTTCTAGACGAAGAACAAGCGGAACGGATCCGGAAAGAAAAGAATTAAGTTTCTTAGGGGATTCAAGCTTGTTTCGAGGTAGGTGATGGTTGTGATTTCATGATTGTGTGATATATGTTTTGTTCTTGCTTCATTAAAAAATATTTTTAATTTCAATTCAAAAAATCATTTTCTACTCTCTAGTAAAAATAAAAGATATTTTCTCACAAATATTTTTTATTCATAAAGCAAACACTAAAAAATATTTTCCGGAAAATATTTTCTACTCACCAACCAAACATGAGAAAATAAGTCAAAAATCCACTTGTTTTCCAGGAAAACGCATGAAAAACATTTTCCTCCATACCAAACACACCCTTAAGGTCTTCAGAAGGAGAGTATCATTAAATAGATTCAATTTATTCGCATTTTATTTGAATCATTGACATATACGTTAAGAAATCTAAAACATACCATAAGAAATTTAACTATTGAGCTCATAATTAATACATAAATTCAAGTCTTTGAGTTCACTAAATTCATATCATAAATGGAAATCATTACTAAATTCAAATAACACCATCAACTTTAAAATAAAAATAGAAACAAAAACTTAAAACAAAACATTTTAAAAACATAATTATTTCATTGCATGAAACTTCAAATGTATTAGGAACCATTGTATGCTTAATTAGCATTTTCTGGAGGAGCTTGTGCAAAAGAAGCAGCAGTATTTTTTAGCATCAAATCAACTTCATCCAATCAACGTTCAAATTTTTTCAAATCCTCTGGATTAAATTCCTTAATTTATTCCCACATTTCTTCCATGCTAGTCTCGTCTGTTGTCTCATTAGTTAAAGTCTCTTTTATGATCTCGAGATTGTCAAGTTCAACTTGTTTCTCCTTGATTCTGATCCGAGTGTTTGCAATGTTAAGGCGACTATTTTCACTTTCCTGGGCATATAGACTAAAGAAACGATCAACAACAACATCAATTGTAGGATGGAAAAAAGAGAAAGGATTATTAGAGGGGGAAAATGTTATTATTCCCACATCAATCTCATATTTTCCAATCATATCGCTTGCTTTCTTGTATAAAGTTTCCCGATGCTTTGAAAATGATGAGTATAAATCATCTTCATTTTCTATTTTAGCCATTGGAATCTTCTGATGTCCTAGGGTATTTTTTTCCTCCATGACTCTAAAATGATATGTTAATTGACGAGGCTCTCAAAAAAATATGTGTTGCTTATTTATATAAAAAATTCTTCGATAGTATAATTAATTTTTGCCATACTATAAATGAAAATAAATCTCTTCATTATGTTAAAATTATAGTAACAAAATAAATTTACACAGATACTTAAGAAATATAGTCTTGCTTACCATAATAATAAAAATTAATCAAAATTTTAAAATAAAAGAGATTAATATTCTAATATGTTAATGATTTTATCAAATTGAGGAAAGTAGGTGAGAACACAATTTGAAATGAAATAATCTACATATCAAAATCTTCGAAAGTTCAATATAATAGTAAAATATTTTAATATGCTACTATAATTGTAGACGACAAAAGTTAATATAATTAGAAGAAAAAAAATTTTCTTGCCTAAAATTTCTTGAAGTTTCGTGGATGGAAGTAACCAAAATCCAAAAACAAATCTTAGTTAGTGTTGGGGAACTTCAAAATATTTGAAGACAAAAATTTGAAAATTTGGTCAAATTTTATAGTCAAATATATAGTTAAAGGTGAATTTTTAAAATCTACTCTCAAAATATACGGTCAATACTAGTTAAAAATATTAGAAAACTATATAATTAGACATACTTCAGTACTGTATATATTATTATTAATATTATTATTATCTATATTGCCAAAATATTATATATCTTACCACTAATTTGGAATTGTCTACGTGTCTTATGCTTAGATACATGTATTTTTGCTACCAGATACATAAAAAGGGAGAGAGGCGAGCGAGATTTGTATGTATCTCAGACGCATGTGAATCACACAAGATACACACTAGGTACATGTATTTGTATGTATCTTGAGTGATTCACAATACTCTCAGTATATAAATGTTGCACTCTTAGTTAGCATGTCAGTATTTTTAGCTATTCTGTATTTAGTGCATTTTAGCTTCATATGCATTCAATTGGGAGTAGACTTAGCACCGAGTTGGACGAGGGTTAGCTTACGCCCATAACTATGTGCCCACGTAGGATTATAAGTCCTGTAACGACCGGGTTCCGTTGTTATAGAAAAGCCAACGGGGAAAAATTTTGGGTCGAAAAACCTTTTCATAGGAACTTGGAATTTCCCAACCTATTCCAGATTTGGATGAATTCAGAGTCATTAAAATATAGGGAAATCTGATAACAATTGGGTGATCTAATTATGAATATTATCACACAAGTAGATAGATAAGTCGTTAAGGAACCCATACGACTTTACATAATTGAATTTGGGTGAGTAGAACTCCCGAAATTGATCTTAGCATGAACAGGTAGTTTCTGAGTGTTGTTGGTTGAAGGTGTGTTGTGAAATGAGGGTTTGGAATTCTTAAATCGACTCACTAGCATCGTGCAACCCGCTGTGGTGGAATTATTCCCACCAAGGCAGGGCCGCCATAGTGAGACAGTCGCGAGTTAAGTCAGGAATAACCCCCAAAACGTCTTTATTCTGCATTTTTTAAACTTGAGAGCTAAGGAACGAACCCAGGGATTTTCTTGACAGTTTTCCACCATTCTTGAGGCTAAAGGTAAGATTTTCACTCCCCAAATCCATTTTTTGATCCGTAGAACGTCATCGAATGGGTAATTTTCGATGGGAAAGAGTTTTGATATGAGAATTATGGTGTGAAAAGCCCTAATTTGGATATTGGGATCATGGGTATGGTCTAGGGTTGATAGAATTGTTAGTAATTCGGGTAATTAGTGATTGTTTATTGATTTCCATGTTATTATGATTGTTTGTAGACCAAGAATAAGCGGAACGAATTCAGAAAGGAAAGAATCAAGTTTCTTAGGAGATTCAAGCTTGTTTCGAGGTATGTGATGGTTGTGATTGCATGATTGTGTGATATATGTTTGTTCTTGCTTCATTATAGTACGTGTATGTATGCGAATGTTGCATTATTGATCAAACTTATTGTAACTGAGATAGATAAATGATGAATGCCATGAATCATGACTTGATTGTATGATCTTAAGAATATATTTGTGATTGTGATTTTGGTTTGTTGAATGGATCTGGTGCTGCATTTCGACACACTAAGTTGGATCGGTTGCCATGTTCCGGCATAAACATTGGATCGGGTACCATATTCCGGTATGCTAACAGTTTGGGTTTGGGTTCCATGAGAGGACCATTGACTTGACATAACTGTATATCTTGAGAAATATGAATTTGTACGTTGTTAATAAATGATGGTGATATTTTATACATTCGGTGTATGCATGATATTATTATGTTGTGATGACTTATATATGTTGCACTTAGTGGGATAGCCGCATGATCCTACCAATACACTATGGTTGTGTACTGATACTGCACTTGATCTTTCTTTGTTGAGTACAGGGCATCTTCAGGCGGCTATTGACAGACCTCGCTTAGAAGATTAGTGATCGTAGATCGAATTCAAGGGTTAGCCAGTTCTTCCATGCTGCCATGAGCTCTCTTTCTGTCTATGTCCATATTTTGGACTTAGACTTTCTAGTTAGTTATTAGTTCATTAGCTTGGGATTGTAACCCTCTTTGTTTAGACTTATGGATCTTGTTAGAGTTTTGGTACAATGAATTTCAGGTTCTAGGCTTTAATTTCGCAATTAGTTGTTAGATCTTTTGGAAGTTTATGGAAAGTTCTGCATTTAGTTATTTCAACTTGCTTCCGTAACTTTAAATGCTTTAGTATGTTGATTAAGTTGGTTAGTTAATTAGTATAAATGGTTCTCCCACCGGAGGGTTAGTGTGGGTGCCAATCACGATGGTCTTAGTCGTGACAAGTCCCCTCTGTTGGGCATAAATATTATTTATCATGCCACAGTCATGCCTTTATACTCTTGGCAAGGTATATTGGGTCATATTGATGGGGCGTATACTTCAGACTCCATGTTTAGCTTACGTGGTTTATTTCAGTTAATAGTAGCTCCCACCGTCAGACTCTTAGTGTAATCACTAGGTTTTCAACATTTATATCAATATACAGTTCAACATGATATCTTTATGATTAGTACTTGGTCATTGCATTCAACTTAGCTTTTTAGTTATGTTTTAGTATTTATATTCTTGCTCAGATTATGTCACTTATGATGAGTCTGAGATTTCGACTCATTTAGGGCTTTATTTTGATAGAATAAGTGTCCTCAAATGCCTATTTTATTCTCTAAACTAATGTTATAGTGTTGATTTGCAGCTATGAAGGCTAAGGAGCAAGGTAAGGACACCACTAGGCAAAAAGGAACTAACAAGCTGAAGAAGTGAAGAAAAGTGATTTTGGTGATCGCCAAGACCACTCGGTGAATAGCTTGCCCAAAGTTCCACCGTGCCAGCCCTGGGGAAGAACCAACTTAGCAACAGGAATGGGAAGTCGGTGAATCGTTGAATGACTCTACAATGGCAACTTTGATTGCCCAAAGTAACAGAACCTGGAAAACTGATGGTCAATGCAGATTGGCGATGAAGGAAGCAAAGGACGGATCGCCGACCTGTTCGGCGAGGTGCGACTTATTTATCCCAATGGAATTTCAGGCCAAAAATTGGACAATTATAAATTGAAATTTTAAATGCAGAGAACAAGAGTTCTGATCCCCAAGTTAGAGATTTAGAGTTTTCTCTTAGTTTTTGAGTTTCCATTGTAGACTTCGAGGATTTCTAGGCTTAACTTTGAGGATTTGCAAGTGGGCTTTTGAGCTTAATAAATTTTGAGCATTGTAAAGGCTTGGAGACTTTTACCCAACTGATGGCTAATCTAATTGGTACTGTTTTATCTTTTTATGATGCTTAGCTAAAACCCAGTTCTTGAGGGTGTGATCATGTGATTATGGGTTGAATTAGCTTATGGGTATTGTTATTTACTGATTTAAATTCATAATTGAAGTGGATTTAATCATTAGATGCGTTTTGATCTATGAATTGTAGTTGCAAATGCAATTCTAGCTTAGAGTTTTGGGCTTGCTTGAGGAAGAAGTTTTAGAACCAAAGCTTTCGATTAATGATTGTTGTTGTTGTGTTGATATGGGTTCAGTTCGAGGGAGTGAATCCTAAACTCGATTTTACCTATCTAGCTCGAGAGGGTACGTGTAAAAGGTTTTGGGCTGTTTATATTTATAAACTTGTTGAGGTTCGAGAGAACTCACCTGAATCGTAGTAGTTATTCGAAAGAAAACTATTGCACTTATAGTCTAGCCTACCAACTGAGATTTAGAAATTCATTAGTAATTTTAATTACCCATATAGAAAAATTAGCCTATAATAGATCACATCCCGAAAATTCCTCTCCATATTGTTGTTTCCCCTGTTTTCGTATTTGTTTTAGTTGTTAATTGCAAATTCAAATTCCCCATCTGACATTCGTTGTCAACCCCTTAAACTTGTTTGTATGTTTTCGGTAATTTCTATTCCTATGACTTCTTAGACCACATTTTTCACGACCCAGGGGTACATCCTAGATGTAACATGGTGTACAAGACCCCGAGAGGCCTCATACAAGCCACTTAGCTTTCATAACATAAGATAATAGAAAATGGTGCAGAAATTTAAAACATTTTCCAATACAATCAAAGTTTCATAAATCGAAGCGGAAGTCTTTAACATTTGTCTCAAACAATCTAATACTTAAATAGTCTTGGGGACAGAACCCATACAACAGTTCTAAACATAAAATGAAAGACATAAAGGAAAGGTGATCAAATCCTCGATGCTATGAGGACTCACCAAATCTTCACCTCTTGCTCTACTATAAGCCTAGTCACGGGGATGGAAGTCAATATCGCCGGACCCTACATTTGTTAACAATGTAGGCAAGAGTATGCCTTAGTAAAAAAATCTACTAAATATGATGGCTAGCATAAATCATCAACATAAGAATAACATAGGCATTAGTCAACATAAGACATATACCATAATCATAAGAGACATCAACATAAGTCATAAGCATATTCAATGCACATAAGTCATTATACTATAAGAGGAACACTTCTCAAGTAAA
Source organism: Solanum tuberosum (assembly GCF_000226075.1). Classification (NCBI taxonomy): domain Eukaryota; kingdom Viridiplantae; phylum Streptophyta; class Magnoliopsida; order Solanales; family Solanaceae; genus Solanum; species Solanum tuberosum. The sequence continues at coordinate 660,903 of NW_006239024.1, read as the reverse complement.
CTCAACTTATTTTTAATCAAGACTTGGGTCATCCACATGTAGTCATACATATTAAGGAAAGCAACTCAATTAACAATCCAAGCTAAGCTATTATCATACACTCAATCTCATATCAAAACATAGTTACAATACTTCTTTGAAGTAATTTTTTTCATCATAACTATGCTACTTTGATTAGGGACTTGTCCCTCTTTCGTCATTCTTACTATTCATGGAAGAGTATTTCTCTACTAGTCCAAGACACATCATTACTCATGAAACGGTTACAATTTACCAATTCAAGGCTACCAAGGAAAAACACTTCATTATGCTAGACCAAGCTATCATGGAAAGCATCCTCTCATGCAAGTCCAAGCTACTCACGGAAGTGTACTATTGCTCAATCCAAGCTACCAATGAAATGGTTTGGCCTTACCAAGTCATGTTATCATGCAAGCATTCTCTCATGCTAGTTCAAGCTAACCATTGGAAGGGTACGATTTCTCAATCCAAGCCTATCCATGAGATCTACTAACTCAATCTACCATGCATGTTCTTGTCTTACTAGGTCAAGCTTTAAAGATATGGGGATTCACCTCCACATCATTTCATAAGGGCCACAAGTACTCGCCTTCATGCCCATTCATCATAATAAGAACGTGGGAAATCACCTCATATCCTTTACATATGGAGTTCAAGGGTAGTCGCCTCTAGCCTTATAATTTATTTAGCGTTTAGTCTAGATTCATTTTAGGTGAGAATTCCTTTCAACCAAGAATCATTCTATGTGAGTAAACCTTTCACATTATTCATTCATACATACATAATATAGGTCATGTAGGTAATTCCTTCCACAAAAACTCTATCTACAATTCAACAATCATATAAGCTTCACTCGAAAAGCCTTAACATTCATAGTTCATCATATTAGCTTTACTCTCAAAGCCCTAGCAATCAAAATTCATTATACAAGTCTTACTCTCAAAGCAATACTTCGCATAATCATCACATATGCTTAGATCTCAAGACATTCTAATCACATGCTTCGTCCTTAAGCAATTCTAATCATATATCATCATATAGGCTCAATCTCAAGCACTACTAATCATGATTCATCATGTATACTTTAATCTAATTCAATTCATGTCTATATGTTCTACTCTCAAGCAATCTACAATGCATATCATCAATCCTAGAAGATTACATCTAAATCCTCAATTTCCCCTTTCATGGCATAAAACCCATCTATATCAAATTCACTTTAGAATCATAGGTTAAGCATGGATACATGTACAATTATACTAAAAACATGCTATTCCATCATAAGCAATCATAAACTACGATAATCCACTCAATTGGATCATAACCCATAACATTAGAAGAAACCCTAATTTAACTTGGGGAATTCTTCTTCTAAATTGGTGAAATCATGGGGCTCCATGGGTGAAAGTATTACATGGATGAATAATCCATCATACCTTGATTACAAATCCTACCAAGCTTGGAAGAATGGAGACTCAACTTGACCTAGCTTGAACCCTCTTCTTCTTCTTCAACTTTCTAGAGAGAGAATTATTTGAGAGGATTTTGAGTTTTCTTTTTGGGATTGAGTGAATGACTTAGAACGAGTGAATTTAGGGGTCTAAAGTACTTATATAGGTGGTCTAGGCTAGGGTAAAACAACACCACTTAAGTTTAACTTAAGATCAGAAAGTCCCATTGTGCCCTCAACTCATCCTAGATTTAGTATCCTCAAATGCTTATTTTGTGCCAATAACTGATGTATAACCCTTGATTTCCAGGTATATGGATTGAGGAACAAAGCAAGCACACTAATTTGCAAAAAGGAACGAAGCGAGTTGAAAGAATGCAGAAAGACAAGCCTGGTGATGCCAAGTACACTTGGCGAGTCGCTGAATGGCCATTTGACCGCTTAAAGTTCCAGTGTGCTGAGCCCTGAGGGATGAAATAAAGTTTGCGATGGAAAGGAGCAGTCATCGAATCGCTGAGTAGTTCCGCAATATTGTACAGGATCGCCCAAAGTTACATACCTTGAGGATGCTGAATGCCAAGGCAGAAAGACGATGAAAGTGACCAAAGGGCGGCTCGCCGAGTGGTTCGGCGAGCCTGACTTACTTTGCGAAGTGGCTCTTCGCAACATATTTTTGACGACAATAAATACATTTTTGAACCTTTACTTTAGTATCTAATATCATAAAATCTGAATTGTAGCTGATATTATGAATACTGAGACAAGTTTTCTCTAGATTTTCTTAAGCTTTGAAAAATTGAAGTTTTTCACTTTTGAGAAATTGAAAGTGGAGCATTGTAAGGACGAATATACTCTTACCCAGTTGATGGATTGTCACGACCCAAGCCTAGGGCCTAGACGTGACATGGCGAATGAGGAACCCGAAGGAACCCCAAACAAGCCTCTCAAACTTGTCATCACACTTCATCGGTCGCGGAAGTACATTCAACATTAATTAACGGGAAATAGGGACTAAGGGCAAACCATTTCAAAATGACATCATAGAATAAGAGTCAAGCTCATTTACAAAATACTTGTCCAACGCACACCTCTACATACATAGATGGGACGGGGCCATGACATTCTACCGGCTCCCCTCATAGTCAAAATACAATTGCAAGCTAAAGTCTCAAAACATAGGAGTAGGAAACATAACATAGCCCTCGAATCATTGAGGACTCACCAACAACTCGGATAAGCACCGTACTAGCCACGTGAATGAAGAGAAGGATCAAGAGTAACTCCGGTCCCTACATGGTGACATCATGTAGGCAAAATATGCGTTAGTACTTGGAATGTACTAAGTATGCGGGGTGCAACACAACAATAAACAAGGACACAATCGAAATACAAGAAATAGTTTCATAGGCATTATGAATAACAATATGAGGATGCATGATCAAAGTGAAGTCAAAACATGTTTAAGTAACTCTATACTAATAGTAGATATCATATGTGTATGCATGATCCAACCAATCTATAACCCCAACTTAGGATGGGGGATGCCGTTCACACCCGGACACCCTGGTGGCAAGGTATAAACCCCTCACATGGTTGATGTTGGTCACACCCCAAGCATCCTAGGTGGTGAGATATAAACCTCTCACATGGTTGTCCGGTTCTTTTCCCCCGGACCGGGCATGGTCATGCAACACTTTATATAGGAAATTCCCATTAGGCTCTAATGCAATCTCACGTATGGAATGAACATATACACAAGCTTAGTTTGTCATCAACACATCTCTGGATTTCCATACATCTCATAACTCAAGCTTTAAAGCATCGATTCATCAATTCTCCATAGTTGGACATTTTGTCAAACACCTTGAAGGCATGTAATGGAATCAAAGAGCATGGAAAATAGGGTAGTAATTATGCAGCCAAACCAGTGAACAACCTACAACAACACCTTTTTAACACCCACAATACCACATGAAAATCTCCACATCCATTCCAAATTTAGGTTCAAGTTCTAGGGTCACAACATGCTCAAAACAATCACTTTTCATGTTTAAAATTCAATGTGCAGGAAATTATTACAAAGAACAAGACTAATTTATGAATCTTAACTTAAACCATGAATTAGTGAGTAGAATAGAGTCTAGGCACTATGGGTGGAAGGACCCATGAGTTCAACACCACATACCTTGAGTTTTTATGAAGGTCTTGAGAGTGTCTTCAATGGAAGCTTGGAACTTGGAGCAAGAGTCTCTTCAATCTTGAGGAAGGTTTTGGATTAGGGTTCTTGAGAGAACTTGAGAGAAAATGTGTCTAAGTATGGGAGAGGTGTTTTGGGAAATGTTTTAGAGATGGGAATTGAACTAATGGTATATAGGAAATAACATATGCCCTTTGGAAAAATGGTCCAACACTTAGAAAAAAAAATGAGGCGGGTGAACAGTAAAAACGCTCACTGGAAATTGCCTTTCCTGCCGGACAGATTTTACGAAAATGGGCATAACTTCTTCGTCCGAACTCCGAATGAGGTGAAACGAAGTGCGTTAGGTAGCTAACTCAAAGGGCTTTCCATGGATATGTTATTGGCCACCCAATAATTTGTGTGCTAGGAGATATGACCCTCCAAAGTAGACCCTCGAAAAAGGCTTCACTTGGAAATTTCGGATTTTGATACGGTTGCTCTAAAATTTGGGTTAGACCCATTTCCCACTCAATTTGACCCCCTAAACAAGAATATGAAGTCGGATTTTCGAAAAACGAAACGGATTTTTTTATATATAGCTAAACAAGTTTCCGGTAACTTCCGAAGCACATTTTTAAGAACTTTTTGGGTCAAATTCAAATATAATCATTTCATTAAGTTCTCGACTCCAAACTCACATGTGAGGCTCTAGTTTCACTAGTTCGTTTTTAGGGTCGTTACAAGAACCCATGTACTACCACACGAGAGCATTATTGTGGGCTGATTTAGTTTATAGGTATTGCTAATTGTTAGTTTAAATGCTATTTAGAAGTGAGTTCAATCATTAATTGTGGTTTAATTTAAGAATTGTAGTTGCAAATGCGGTTCTACCCTTGTGTTTTTGGCATGCTCGAGAGAGAAGTTTTAAAACTAAAGTTATTGATTGATGGTCAGTGGGTATTGGGTTGACTTCGGTTCAGATTGAGAGAGTGAATCCTAAACCCAATCCCACACATTCAGCTCGAGAGAGTGAATGGACTAAGGTGTGGGTTGTTCTTATTTTGCTTGCTTGTTGATGTTCGAGATAAATCAACTTGATTCGAGGTAAATTGTTCGAGAGAAAGTTTATCTCCTCTATTGCCTAGCTTACTCACTAAAATCTAGCTATTTTCTAATAGTTGCAATTACCCATTAGTCTATAATCGAATCACACCCCAAGAACCCGTCTCATTATTGTTACTTCGTATTGATTGCCGTTGTTTGTAGTTGATAATCAAAACCAAAACCCCCCCATTTGACATTCGTGTCAACCCCTGATTTAAATGATGTTTTTATTTGATAACTTTTATTCCTATGTCTGATTTGAACACGTTCATACTTTCCAATTGACTCTCAAACATGTACCACTCCCTGTGGGATTCGACCCCAACTCATTTAGTTGGGTTATATACTGATTAAAGATCATTGATGCTTAGAATTGGATGAAGTGTCTTTGATAATGTTATTCCCTAATCAAAATGGCGTCGTTGCCGGGTAGTAGTGTTGTTTGAGATTATTTTGGTGTAGTTGAATTTTGTTTTTTTAGTCATAGTTGAATCTACGTACTTTCAGTTTTGGTTTGTGAGTTGTTGTTGAAACAGAGGAAATTAGTGTCAACGGAAGCAATGGTATCCAAGTGGGCCACCAAGATGACATCGGCAATCTCAATGATGTCAATGAGCAGAATGTTAATGACCCTAATCTAGTGGGTGGAGTTGGTGCCATTCGCTTGCCTCCAGCTAAAGGGAACGTTGTGTTCCACATTACAAGCACCACGTTGTAGCTCTTGCAATTGAAAGGGTTGTTTGGTGGTTTGGCTTATGGGGTTCCCCATGGGCAAATAAGGTACTTTTTTTATGTTTGCGGGTCGTTCTCCTTTAAGAGCATATCCCCAAAGTTAGTCTGGTTGAGGTTGTTCCCATTTTCCTTAATGGGAGAAGCGTGCAAGTGGTTGACTGAGTTGCCAAGAGATTCTATCACTTCGTAGGAAGAGCTCATTATCGCATTTCAAGTGCGATTCTTTCCCCTTCGAAGATAATGACTCTTCGGGACAACATCCAAATCTTCAAGCGTTTGGAGAGTGAGCCAATCCATGAGACTTGGCTAAGATTTAAGAAGTTGGTGCTACAATGCCAAACTCATGGATTTACCAACAACGTTTTGTTGTAATACTTTTACCGAAGCCTTGATTCGGTGATTATGGGAGTAGCTGATCAACTTTCTCCGGGAGGTTTGATTCAACAACCTTAAATTATAGCAGCCCAGCTCTTGGATAGTATGACTGATGTTTGCGTAATCAACAACACGTGTTACAGTTCGAGTGTCTACGATTGTGCAATAGTATAGTAACCCAACCAAAGGTTGGGGTCGTGTCCCAAGGGAGCAATGGTGAGAATTAATAGAAAATTAGAATTTCATTCTAACTAGTTGTAGCTAAAGACATTAACGATTAAAAACTTTGTAAATTAAAGGGGGGACACAAGAATGTCAAATATAAAATGGGGGGTTTTGTCACAACTAAGCTAAAATTAGCAAAATCAACAAGGAAATCTAAGCAATGAGAGGGGGATTCTTGGGATGTGACCGGAATACGGATTAATCTAGATTACTGGGTACATGCCTTCGATAGAAGATTTATAGAACAATAGTGACTAGGCTAAGCTTTATGTGGGAATAAGTTTTCTCTCGAGCAACTTACCCCGTTTCAAATGCGTTCCTCTCGGACACCCACTTGCCGCGTGAAAACCAGCCTACACCTTACCCCACTCACTCTCTCAAGCTGAGTGTTAGGATATGGGACTAGGGCTCACCCTCTCGGGCTGAGCCTCATGTCGACCCACTCCTTAGGCCATCAATCTAGAAGTCTTGGTTTCGCGACTTCTCTCTCTCACAAGCCGAAAACACATGAGTGAGCTTGTATTTGCAACTACAAATCCATTAGATTCAACCACAACTACTAGATGAAATCACCATTAAACTACATTTAACCTATCAGTAAGCAAGAACCAATAATTATCTTAACCCATATTCGCTAAATCACACCCCAAGAATTGGGGTTTTAGCCACACATCAAGAGATAGAAATTTATACCTAAATGAGCTTGCTTTCAAATGGGTATGAAGATTTAAGTCTTGTTACATGCCAAGAATGAAGAATCCAAGAGACCCAAGTCCAAATCCTTGGAGATGAAACCCTCTTCTTCTTCAAGTCTTCAAAACCCTCTCAAACTCAAAAATAATAATATGAAAAGCTAATATTCTCTAAGTGAAAATTATAATAATTGTTCCACACTAGAACTAAAACTCTAACTAGTATTTATAGTATCACAGATTTGTGCTGCAGTGGATCGTTCAGCGTCATTTGTCGGAATCGCCGATCAACACGACGATTCTCCCTTTGGTGTAATTCATCGCCGTCTTGTACCAGCCTTCAGCATCATCGTGCTCTGGGTTATTGGGTGGCATGGTACTGCTTCGCGCAACTACTTGGTGATGCGCCAATTGCTCCCTTTTTCCGCCGACTTGATCCTTTTCTTCAGGGCTCAGCACACCTGAAAAAAAGGCAAAGTAAGACCTTCCGGCGACTCGCCAAGTGGACTCGACGATCCTCAGGCCTTCAATTCTCCGTTCTTCTCGGCCATTTCGTTCCTTTTTGCGATGTAGTGTCCATGCTTTCCTTCAAACATCAAATACCTAAAACTTAAGGGTTTTCATCAGATTTTGAGATAAAAAATAAGCATTTGAGGGCACAATTTCTATTCAAATATAGCCCTATATGAGTCCAATTTGTGGACTCATCAACACCCCCAACTTAAACTTTTGCTTGTCCTCAAGCAAACTCAAGTTCAGCCGTTCAAAAAGGGTGTCTCGAACAGTGCTATACAAGACTCAATCATGAATGCACACAACAAGACTCAATTTACTTATGCAAAGATCAAATGTGGACTCAAAGATTCAAGTTGTGACTCACCAATATCAATGAATCTCAATCTCACGATACTTGCTTCAAATGCAAGTTCAATCTCAACTATATTGTTCAAATGCCCTCACACAAAGAATGATTCAATATTCATACAATGGTTTCACAATTTAAAGCTTCGGAATCAGATGCAACGCTCACACTCACAAAGAAGAACATAATGCATAATTTCACCCATAGGTTTGCCCGTATTTTCCAATCAATATTTGTTTCAGCTCACTTAAGATCAAAAAGATCTTTTCAAGGCTTGTAATGGGGCTGAGTGCAAAGGTATGGTCATTTAGGCTCAGTGACTTTCATCCTCATGAAATGTGATTTTCACAACACTTCCTTTCCTTTTCCTTCATCATTCCCTATAGTGCTCATAAGTCATCCTATTATTCACTTTCCATGGATTGTTTGGGAACCCCATCTCTTTTGTACTTTATTCCACACTTTTATTTTTCATTCCTTTTCTTTTTCTTTCTCTTCTCTCTCATTTTTTTAATGTGGAGGAGTTCCCTTTTTCTCAACACCATGGGTTAAAAGAGACTTTCCTTGGACTTCTTGACTTTCCCTTTTTCTTTTTCACCACACCCCCAACTTAGGCTTTTGGCCTAAGTTGGCTATTCAATTAACCACAATTCAAGAGGATTAGAGGTAATGGATTAAGAAAGGTCTAGTTTTCATCAAGTTTCTTCCAAAGAAGGGTAAGGCTCAAAGGGTGTTCAAGTGAGAATCGCACGCTCACAAGGTAGGTCACAAAAGAGGTATATGTCAAATTGGTTCACACTCGTAGAAGTTGCCTAAGATCATATCAAGAGATTGCATCACTCAGTTGACCGGACCAACGAGGCAAATTCTAGGATCTATCATACATAGTTCACAGGTAAGGTCATCACACTAGGCATTGATACTATAAGTCAAACAAGACTCCACACTTTCGCTAGTGTCCAATGATCATCAAAAGAGACTCAATTTGAGAAATAGCTAATCACAACGAGATGCAAAGAGTTCACATATTGTCTATGCAACTTCATTTGGCCTCATCGTAGCCGCACATTCATGTTCGTTCGATTAAGAGCACTATTCAAGTCATCGGTATTGATCGGAACCGAGACTTAGATTTTGCAAAAGATAAGCCACATTTAACACACGGGAGGTGGCAACAATTTTTTGTAAGTGGCAAAAATCATTTTGCTTTAAAATATGGATCCACAAGCTCAAATATCCATGAAAACGCAGTATCAACACAATAATAGCTCACAACCCAAAATTTAAACATAACACAATTCACGAGTAGCACACAAAGGTGTGCCTCACCCCACCACAATTAAAAAATTTGTCCTCAAATGCAAACAACAAAATATCCAGAATTTAGAATAAAGAAAGACAGAGAGGGAGGTAGAGAAAAATCCTGTCTACACAGTCGCTCCATCTGTCTGGGCATCAGTGCCCGATGTGTTAGCCTGGAATTTGATAATGGCCCCCGGAGCTTCTTTAGAAGATTCAGCGGCAGTTGACTTACTAAGATTGTCCAAGTCATAAGCCGCCAAAAAGGAGTGGATAGATGTGAAGAATCCACATCTCTACTAGGGAACAGTGGGGTCTCGGGGATTTGTTCTCCTGCTGGCACTGGGATTCTTGCCTTCATTATCCATCTTGGGAGGATTTGTTTCCTTTGTATTTTTTCTGAAATTTTTCGCTCTTGTTTGTCGAAGTGGTATATCTCTTCGAGCTACTTTTGGTCTAGCCATTTCTGCAAAGCTTCGAGAAAAAGTTAGACAATATTCAGACAAAAGCAAGGCAGTTTAATTGCAGAATTGCTTCGCCGAACCAGTTGGCAAAACGCGCAACTACTTAGGCGGTTCGCTGAGTGCAGTGCTTAGAGAATACAAGGGTGTAGACAAAGGGCAAACCAAAAGTCTTTCGGCAAGACGCCGAATGCTTTCGGCAACATCATGCTTCTCGCCGAAAGTTACAGAATTCAACATCACATTTAGCATTAAATTAAAGGCGAGACGGGGATGTTAGGTGAATTGCCGAGTGGTTCGGTGAGCTCGACCCAACTTACCCAATGACCCAACGTGCCTTCTTTCGACCCAACTTCCCGAATTCAACCCAGCAACCCCCAAAAACAAAATTAAGGCATGCACAACTCAAATTAGGCTTAGACCCAGTGATAATCATGCACAACCCATGATTTTTCATCCAATTTAAAGCGCAATCTTCAGGAATTAACTGTTTAACTTAGTACGGGCGAAATTTGTGAACCTAACAGGCAAACAAATATTTTAATCCTACCAGAGGCCCAACACACATCATCAAAGTAATGCTATTTCATTTGAGTACAACTTTCAATACAAGAAGCTTAGTGCTTGAAAACCAACCTTTGGTGCCGATTAAGATGCAATTGAGATGCTAGGCGGCAATGCAATCCAAATCCGAGCAAAACTCAATAACCAACATACAATATAGATGCAAAGATATAAAGGTAGAGGTGCAAGTGTGATCTTGAAGAATGAAAAGTGAGGGAGCTTTAAGGAGTTTAGGAAATTTAAACCTTTGATTTTAAAGACCGTCCAGCTTTCGTCCATTTGGCGACATTAGTCACGATCACTGAATCATTCGGCGACGCGCTGAGTTGTCACTTACCTCGCTGAGTTTTACAGAACTCCCAGTGAATGTTGGGAATCCAAACAGCGATAAGGATTAGGATCACCGGACAGGTTGGTGATTCGCCAATAATTTCTTAGGCTCGCCGAGTTTTATAGGTTCTAGCTTAAAGTTGCCTTGAGTCCAATGGCGGACTAGATCAGGGTCGCCGACATCTTCGACGAACCGCCTAATGGAACTTTTTTTTCTCTTTAAACTCCCTCTTTCCTAACACTTGCCAGGATTCAGCCTGCACAACCCACGCACCATTATTTTATCAAAGCAGAGTAAATCAATAAAAAGGGTTTTGGGTTGCCTCCCAAACACCATCTTAGTTAACGTCGCAGCACGACGCAAGCCAATGCTTAAATTCTAGTGGTGGGGGTTGCCTGATGAGTCCATAAATTGGACTCATTTAGGGCTTTATTTTGATAGAAATAGTGTCCTCGAATGCTTATTTTGTCAAAATATCTGATGAAAACTCTTCAGTTTCAGGTATTTGAAGTTTTAATGGAAGCATGGACACTTAGGCGCAAAAAGGAATAAAAAGGCTGAAAAGAATGAACAAGTTGAATCCTGAGCATCGCCAAGCACCTTTGGCGATTTGCCGAAAAGACATACTCCACCCTTTGTTCTAGCATGCGAAACCCTGAAGAAAGAGGATCAAAAAAGCGATGAAAGGAGCAGTCGGCGCTTCGCCGAATAGTTCCGCGAAGCAGTACTATACCGCCCAATGGTCCAGACTGTGAAGATGTTGAAGACAAGCACTAAACGGCGATGAGACAGAAGAAGGGCGAGTCACTCAGTCATTCGACGAACTCGACTAACCTCGCCGAACTATCCGCCAGCACTAATTTCTGATGGCTATAAATACTAAACTTTTTATTAATTTTAGGGAGTTCTGAACCATTATTATTTTCTGAAGAATAGAATAGTACTTTTTAGATATTTTTCTCTCAAGTTTGGAGAGGGTTTTGTGGGAGACTTGAAGAAAGAAGGATTACATCTTCCCCAAGTTGGAAGTGGGTCTTCTCCATTCTTCTTCCTTTGCTTAAATCAAGGTTTAATTTCTTATACTCATTTAATTTTAGTAACATTTAAGGTGTATTTTGTTATTTCTTGATGTGTGGCTAAAAACCCTATTCCTGCGGTGTGATTTAGCAAATATGTGTTTATATTGTTGTTGGGTCTTGCTTGCTAATAGAGTAGATGTATTTTAATGGTGATTTCACCTAGTGGTTGTGGTTTAATATTATGGGTTTGTAGTTGCAAATACAAAACCACTCATGTGTTTTCGGCTTGCCCAAGAGGGAGGTCGTGAATCCAAGACCATTAGACTGATGGCCGAAGGAGTGGGTTGACATGAGGTTCAGTCCAAGAGGGTGAGCCCTAGTCCCATATCCTAACCCTCAGCTCGAGAGAGTGACTGGGGTAGGGTGTACGCTAGTCTTCATGCAGAAAATGGGTGTTCGAGAGGAACCCATTTGAAACAGGGTAAGTTGCCCGAGAGGGAACTTATTTCCATCTAAAGCTTAGCCTAGTCACTATTATCTTGCAAATTTCCTATTGAAAGAATGTACGCAACGGTTTATCTCAACTTATATTGCGGTCACACCCCAAGAACATTTCCCCATACTTCATTTTCTTGTTAATTTTTACTACTTGTGACAAAACCCCCATTTGATATTTGACACTCTGGTGTCACCCCCTTTAAATTACTATGTTTTTAATCGTTAATGTCTTTATCTATGACTAATTTGAGCTAATTTTATTTTTCTATTAATTCTCAAAACCACTCCCTTAGGACACGACCCTAACGTTTAGTTGGGTTACCATACTATCGACGATTGTAGACACTCGAACCGTAGGTTAGTGTCGTTGGTCACGATAAGCATCAAAATAGCGCCGCTGCCGAGGAGTGGTGTTATTTGAGAATTTTTAGATTAGTAGAATTTTTGTTCTTCTTAGTTGTAGTTTACTAACTTAATTTTTAGTTTTGTTTTGTTGATTGTGTAAACATTTTAGAAAGCATGAGTGTTAATGTTAGTAACGGGAGCCAGGTGGGCCATCCGGATGACATTGGCAACCTCAACGAGGTCCAAGAGCCCAACATCAATGACCCACATCTCATGGGAGGTGTTGGATCCATCCGTCTACCTCCAGCAGAGGAAAATGTGGTGTTCCACATAACGAGCACCATGTTAGAACTCTTGCAACTAAAGGGACTTTTCAGTGGATTAGCACATGAGGACCCACATGAGCATCTTCGAAACTCCGTAGATGTGTGTGGACCATTCTCATTCAAAAACATCTCGCAGGAGTCAGTTCAATTGAGGCTATTCCCTTTTTCATTTATGAAGGAGGCGTGAAAGTGGCTAGCTGAGCTTCCACGTAACTCGATCACTTCACGGGAGGAGTTGGTCACCGCATTTAATGTGCGATTTTTCCCTCCCTCGAAGATGATGACTATTCGAGATAGCATCCAAAACTTTAAGCATCTGAATAGAGAGCCTCTACACGAAACTTGGCTCCAGTTTAAGAAATTGGTGCTACAATGTCCAACCCATGGTCTACCTGATAATTTGCTCCTCTAATACTTTTATCGGAGTCTAGACTCGGTAAACTCGAAGGATTGATGCAGCAACCATACGCAGTAGCAGCTCAACTTGTTGATTGCATGACAACCATCAACAGGGTGTGGTACACCCGCAAAGACCAGGTCTCACCAGTCACATTTCAGCTATCCAAGGAGCAGGTTGAGAAAGATAATGAGAGAGACCAAAACATGGCCAAGATCATGACACAACTTGACATTTTATCCAAAAATATCATAGGGGCTGGTACCCGTGGTGTCAAAGCTGTGGGAGTAGGGGGTTCGAGTCATGAGGAGATGAAGTTTGAAGCCATGTATGACGAGGAAGTGAATTTTCTAGCCAACCAAGGCGGGGGCTATCCTTCAAACTACCCAAGGCAGGGTGGTAATCAAGGATGGGTTAGAGATGAAGGATGGAAGGATCGAGATCATGAATAGAGGAACTGTAATCCAAATTGGAAGGATGGGGAGAAGGATAGATACGTGCCTCCCCACGAGCGTCAGAAGCCCAAGGATTCGAAAAGTGGTAGATCTGAGGATATGCTCGCACATATCCTAAACAAAGTTGAAGGGTCAGACCAAATGCTAAAAGGTATGAAAGTAGACGTGTCTACCCTCAGCCAGACTGTCACCTCTCATTGAGTTTCGATCAAACAATTGGAGACCCAAATGGGTCATATCTTATCTCATCTCAATCTAAGACAACAAGGGGGTTTGCCTAGTGATACTATGGCTAACCCCAAGAGTGAAGACTGAAGGTTAACTTGCGACGTGCCGCGATGTTAACTAAGGCATTGTTTGGGAGGCAACCCAAAACCATTTACTCCCCTTTTGTTATCTTGATAAAATAATAGTGTGCTGTTTGTACAGATTGAGTAAGAAAAGTGCTTGAAAAGATGTATAAAGGCGAGCAACAGTTTAGTTTAGCGGATCGCCGACAAGCTTGGCGTACCAGTTCCCTCCTACTATTTGACGAAATATGTCTTAAAGGTTGAGTCTGTAAAACTTGGCGGAGTATGAATTTCATCGGCGCATCGCCAATACAATTGGCGATCTCGATAAAAACCTTCGATGCATTGCTCACATGAACTGAAAACTCTGTTATATTCGGCGAGGAAATTAGATATTCGGCGTTTCGCCGAGTGATGGAGCGAAATTGACTAACATCACCGAAGGTGCAAAAAACTGGACGGTCACAAGCCACAGGTTTAAAAGTTTTGTTTCATTCACTTTCTTTCACTTTGTCCCTTTTCACAAACTCACACTCGCACTTTAGTATTTATATTTCTCACACATTTAGAGTATTTTACGCATCAAATTGTGCTCGAATTAGGATCACATTGCCGCCTAGCAAGCCAGTACTGTCTAATTCGGCATCAAAGGTTAGTAATCAAACTCCTCAGTTATTTGATCAAAATTTTTACTCATTTGCATAATTACTGACAGTAGAAAATCTATGTTGAGTCTCTGAGTTACTGGGATTGTATATATTATTGATTAAGACTTGATATTTTCTGCACGATTTGAGGGACTACCACCTATCTTTGCTTTGAGTTGAACTGTTAAATGGGGGGAATAGAAATTTCTTTGGATTTTCATTGAAATTGAATTATATAAGTGTAAGTTGCATTATCTGGGGTTGCGGGGTGAAATTTGAAAGGATGGGTTGAAACTACACACGTTGAGCTGATCGGCAAGATGAAAAAAATCCGCCGAACTGCTCGGTGGTTCGTCTAACGTCCCCATTCCTCCTTTAACTGAATACTTTATGTATTGATAGATCTGTAATTTTCGGCGGTTAGATTAATTCATAAAATGCACTCGGTGACTCACCGAAGGATCCCTTTCTCGCCTTTGTCTGCGCCCTTGTATAAGTTGTACATCACTTTCAACAATTGGCCAAACAGGATGAGTACTTTGCCAACTAGCTTGGCTAAGTGATTCCATACCCAAAAATACCCTTTTCTTCTGTTTGAATTTCTATCTAACTTATCCTCGAAGTCTTTGCAGTAATGGCTAGATCAAAAGTCGCAGGGAGAAATGATCCACCCAGGCACATAAGAGCACGAGAGTTTAAGAAAGATGAAACGCAAGAAAAGTGTAACAACCCTCAAAATAAAGTAGGATAAAGTAGAGCCTCACATGGGTTTTATGCATTAATAACTTGTTAAAATAATGAAGAATAGCCTTTTTAGTCAGTTTTAAAGAGTTTGGAAGTCAAACGTCAAGGGACGACCAAGACGTTCAGAAACTAGTCTTTTACGTGTTGGTGTGTTCTAGTATGTTATTCATGTTTTTATGTGTTGTTTGGAGTCTATAATTAGTGGAGGTGACCAAGTGTCTTAATAAATGTTTTTAGGGTCAAAACATTCGGGTACGACTCCCCAGGACCTGAGGAGGACCCAAACCCTTGGCCAAACAAGCTACCAAGGCAGCTCGAAAATGCTCATGGAGGGAGCATGTCCGCGTCGCGGACTAGCTCCACCATAGGCCAAATTTTTGGTCTGCATCGCGGACGTGTCACGGAGTCTACTGTCTTCAAATTTAATTTCCAGAAACTTGTGGGAACACTTCCACGTCGCGGACTGGTTCCTCGATGAAATCTGCGAAAATAAAACTCAAGTTTGACTTGTTTAAAAGGTCCAACTAAGTGAGATTTGGGTACTTTGCGGAATTATTATAAACGGTTATTCTACCTATTTTAGGGTATTTTAAGTTGGTTAAAACCCCAAAACCTAGAATTAGACCCCATTCTTCAAATAGACCCTTCCCTCTCAAAAATAGATTCTCTCAAAAAACTCCATTGAAGATCTTGATGAAGCTTAAATTGGTAAGTTGACCCAACTTCTAGTCTATAGTATGGGAATTGATGTTGTGTGGTTTGCTCCACTTATGGTGGCGGTGTTTACTGCTTGTCTATCTATGCATGTTGAGATCATAGCCTTGAAGGCAATAGATGTGAAGTGAATTGATGATTATGATGCATATGTTTAGGAAGTTGTGCTATGTAGGTTATGTATGAAATCCTCAATGTTAGCATGATGTTTAAAGTGTGTTGATGATGAGGAGTATAATGCGAATGATACTGTTAGGGATAAGGTGTGGTCTACATGATTGATTATGTTAAGTACTATTGTGGAATGACCCCTACCTATATGACCCATATATGAATATGTGATCATATACATGTTAAAAGTACCTATTTAATGTTGAATGTGTCCTTGTCTCCTATGAGGAAGTGTGGGTGTGTGGTCTAGAATCCCTAAGGGCTTTATATGTGAATTGCTCATGAATTGGGGACATTGCGAATGTGTTGTGATCCCTTGAAGGGAAGTGCACTCAATATCAATATTGTTGCTATTATGTCACTATGAGGAACAATATGCACACACACTCTACATGTATAGCTATGAATATGATTTATTATGGTGTCTATTGAAAGGTTAACTCTTAATAAAGGTTTTATATGTGAATTGCTCATTATTTGGGGACATTGTGAATGTGTTGTGATCCCTTGAAGGGAAGTGCACTCAATATCAATTTTATTGCTATCATGTCACTATGACGACAAATATGCACACACACACTCTACATGTATAGCTATGAATATGATGTGTTATCGTGTCTAATGAAAGGTTAACTTTTATACGCACCATTACATCTTATTATGCATGCAAAGTGTATGATTATCAAGATATGAATATGTGATGCAAAAAGGTGTTTATGTGAAAAGCTTTCTCACATATGTACACACACATGAATGAATGAATAAGGTTTACAATAATCTAGTGAAACTGAGTCTCTTGAAAGGTTTCTTCAATTGTACTCTAAACTAGACTATGTTATGACTATGTGAAATGTCATTCTCACATAATGTAGGTTCTATGATGAAAGGTCATTCTCATCTTAGAAACCTTTGAGCTATATTATATGAGGGATTAAGTCCCTAAAGTCTATTCTATGAAATAATGTTAAATAAAGGCTTAAAGATGTTTTAAAAGGGAGTTGGAGCTTAGCACCGAGTGAACATGAAAAATGAGAGTGGGAGCTTCACATTTAGCAAGTCCGGCTTCCCACAAGAGAACCTTCACGTTTAGAAAGTCCGGGTTCCTAACATAGATGTTGT
>NW_006239024.1:642185-643651 GCF_000226075.1 Solanum tuberosum | reverse complement strand
TTAAGAAATGAACTAAGATAAGAATATGAACTCTAGTCATGATTTCTTGAAGAGTTATTTAGTGTAAGGAGGACTATGGACCCTACTTGTGCATTGCACAAGTGGACTCTAAGGGAGGTTATGACTAGGCTCTTTATGTAATGAAGACTATGGTCTATGTATGTTAATATGAAAGCATGTTAAGGTTGACTTTACTTATGTCAAAACATGAAGTATGATTATGCATGTGAATTACACGTATGACTTCTTATTGGGTTTGCTTAGTATATGTGGGGGTATGGGACTCCATGTGTACATTGCACAAGTGAGCTTGTGAAGGGGTTGTGAGGGTGGTTTACCTATGATATGAACTAAATGGGTTATGACTAATGATGTAGTAAAGGAATGAGTCCTTATATGATGTTATGAAGTATGTTGGTCTTATGTCTAATGTTAAATGAAGATGTTATGACTTGTTGAATATGATGTGCCTAGTCTATGGTGGCTTCCTAGGAACACTTGGTGTGAGTAGTATTATGGGATGCTACTTGCACATTGCACTAGTGTGACTTGGGGGTTGTCTTAGGTGATGGTTCCTATGTGAAGACTATGTCTTATGGTGTGCTTATGACTCTATGAATATATGTGGTTGGATTGATGAAGGCTATATGTTGTGCTATTATGAACGGTTTCCATGTGTACGATGATGTATATGGTTTATATTGTTCCTATTGTATTAAAGGTTCTTGAAGTTTCTCTAAAAAGGCATGATGCATGGTTTCCAACTAAATGTCCCTTTTAAAAGAATATTTTTGCATGGTTATCATACTTAGTGCATTCTTGTACTAACACCATTCTTCTTCATCTTTTTACACCAAGTGTATGTGATGGTGGCTAAAGAGCCTTTCCTAGAAGTGATGAGTTTGGCTTACTATTCCCTAGTTCGGGCGTGTCCTTAACGATTCAAGGACCTTTATGTTAAAGATTTTCCTTAAGTTCAATGTACTAGATAGTAGTTTCTTTTGTATTGTAAGAGTTGTGTCCCTCTTGTGTTGTAGTCGTGTTTTAAGATGGCTACCTCGAGACGTAGTACTCCAATTTGTATTAAAGGTTTAAATGAGGTGACTTTTTAAGTCTTGTGTTATATTATGAAAAAGTTTTAAATTTTCTGCTATTTTTCTATGATAAATGCTATGACGAATGCTAAGGGCTTGTATAAGTCCTCTGAGAGGTCGAATATGCCGGTAACAACTAGAGGGTGCTCTCGGGTCGTTACAAATTTGGTATCAGAGAATAAGATTATGAAAATGGTCTTAGGATTCAACGTCTCATGAGCCACATCTAGTAGAGTCTTGTTCATCGGTGTGAGTCACGACACATCTATGAGCGAGAGGCTATAGGACGATAGAAGTTTCACTTTCTTCATTACTCTTGTGTCGTGCCGTAAGGCTTAACTCCCTATGATCTCTCTCTTATTTTCCCTTGTC
>NW_006239024.1:633642-642052 GCF_000226075.1 Solanum tuberosum | reverse complement strand
CTTATGTAGGCTTGCCCTAAGAGCGGAAAGAGGGGCTTTGTTCCATGAGTTGGGATAGCGTTTTGCTCTAAGGTTAACTTGGAGAGTTGCATGTGCCCCTTAGTTCATGGGAAGGACAAGAGAATAGATGTTGACCAACTCTAAAGAGGATAGTTGTCTTGTAAGGTTGATCTTAAGTATGGTCATCCAAGAGTGTGTTTAGATAATACCTAGGCATGGTTGAGTGGAAAGTTACACCAAAGGTGATGATAAGGGTATGATGTGATAAAGAGTTGATTAAGCTCACCCCAAGTGGGGGTTAATGTGCCTAGATGGTAAGGTTTTGAGTGCCCTTAATATTTCTACATTGAACTTCCTTGAAGTTCTCCATGTTGAGATCCACTTTGGGTGATAGATATGAGGTGGAGTGGTATAGATACTCATTTTTTTTTGGATTCTTGAAATCCTCACCTAAGGGAGTATAGTGAAGATTTAGTGGAGAATGGTTCCTACCTTAGAGATGAAGGAGGTAATGATTAAAGGAGTTTGCATGACTTGATCCCAAGAGGGGGACATTGTGCTTAATTGGTAAGTGATAGTTCTCTTGGTTAGTTTAATGTGCTCTTAGATGGGTTTACCCTAAGTGGGGGATTATGAGTGAGTAGTAAGGTTGTTGATATCCTTATCTTTTCCTTCTATTCTTATTCAAGCTTGAGACCAAAGAGTTCCTAGTAACTTGTTCATATTTTGGAATCTTGCATATGATTGTGAGTTGCATGATCTTCGTACGTTATGTATGTCTTAGAAGACACTATGTTATGCATGTTTTGAAGGATTCTTATTACATAAAAATGGAATTTTAGTAATAAAATTCACGTTTCTCATGTCCATATGCATCTTTATATGGTGAATGCACTCTTGACTTCATGAGGAAGAGAGTATGAGCATGCTTAGGTTAGAAGTTGAGAATTTCTCCTTAAATGAATTGACCTTTGTGTAATGCTTGCTTATGAGTTTTATGATGCCATGTGTGTATGTTGTGACTAGGAGAAGGTAGTCCCTCCTTGAACATAACTAAACATGGTAATGCCATGTATGTTCTTAATGGTATGATGATTAAATGATAAGACTAGTAGATTATCTATAATCCTCATGTTAGGGTGCAACTAGTATGAATTGCTTAATTGCCTCATGATTGGAAATGTTGATCATGTCTATTTGTGCATTTGAAAGCCATTGCATATTGGACCTTATGATGATATAAAAGGGGTAAATATCATGTCATGATTAGGAGAAGGTAGTTCCTCCTATGAACATGAGAAAGGCCTATGTGGTTGATGCATTATGAGTCGGCGAATAAAGTTTATACTTGCTTGTGTTGCATGAGATGATTTGAAGTGCATGCTTACATGATTTCTTATGATAAAGTTGCATAATGTGCTTTAATGAGATAGTTGCATGTTGTGTTTTCTTTTGGGTGTTTGAAATGAGAATGATGATTTGGAGAGAAAGTTCCTCCAATGAATGGGAATAATAAAGTTGATGCATAAGGAGTTGGTAGATGTGTTGCTACTTTCTTGAATTGCACAACGTTGTTTTGTAGCCTTTTATGTGGAGTTGATGTTCCTCCTTGATGTGTGCTCTTATGTTGATGTTGTATGTTATGTATTGTGAGCTGCTAGTTGGGTCATTGAGTCCTCGAAAGTATTTTAAGTGTCATTCGAGGACGAATGTTCCTAAGTGGGGGAAATTGTAATAACCCTCAAAATAAAGTAGGATAAAGTAGACCCTCACATGGGTTTTATGCATTAATAACTTGTTAAAATAATGAAGAATAACCTTTTTGGTCAGTTTTTAAGAGTTTGGAAGTCAAAAGTCAAGGGATGACCAAGACGTTCTAAAACTAGCTTTTACGTGTTGGTGTGTTCTAGTATGTTGTTCATGTTTTTATGTGTTGTTCGGAGTCTAAAATCAGTGGAGGTGACCCAAGTGTCTTAATAAATGTTTTTAGGGTCAAAACGTTAGGGTACCCTAAGGATTCCCGAGGAGGACCCCAAACCTTGGCCAAACAAGTTGCCAAGGTAGCTTCAAAATGCTCATGGAGGAAGCTTGTCTGCATCACGGACAAGCTCCACCATAGGACAAATTTTTTGTCCGTGTCGCGGATCTACTGTCTCAAAATTTAATTTCCAGAAACTTGTGGGAATACCTCCACACGGACTGGTTCCCCGATGAAATCTGCGAAAATAAACTCAAGTTTGACTTGTTTAAAAGGTCCAACTAAGTGAGGGGTGGTTTGGGTAATTTGGGGGGATTATTATAAACGATTATTCTACCTATTTTAGGGTATTTTAAGTTGGTTAAAACCCCAAAACCTAGAATTAGACCCCATTCTTCAAATTGACCCTTCCCTCTCAAAATTAGATTCTCTCAAAAACTCCATTGAAAGACCATTGATGAAGCTCAAGCTAGAAGATGGGTTTTCAACTGATTTATTCTTCAATTTCATGGGTCTTCAATAATTAAGGTATGGTAACTCTTGATTATTGAGTAACCTCTCATTCAAGGAGTTCGTTCTATCAAAGATTTTCAAAAGTGATTCAAAGACCAAAATTTCCAATTTTCAATCTAAAGATGTGTCCCTTGTCAAACAATTTTCTAAATCATTCTATTGATGAATTAATGTGGAATTAAGGTTTTTAAGATAAATTTCAAAGGAATTCTTGAAGAACCCATGAACCCCAAATTCTCAAAAATTGGCCTATGATGTGGGTCTTTGTGAATATGATCTCTATTGGTGAAATTATATTTAGATTAGATCGAACTCATTCTATTGATGAATTAATGTGGAATTATGGTTTTTAAGATAGTTTTCAAAGGAATTCTTGAAGAACCCATGAACCCCAAGTTCTCAAAAATTGGCCTATGATGTGGGTGTTTGTGAATATGATCTCTATTGGTGAAATTATGTTTAGATTAGATTGTATTGATGTTTCCTATGATTATCTATACTAATTGATGTTGAATTGTTGGTATATTGATGAGTTGAGAATTATGGCCTTATGGAAAAAGTTATAGGTTGATCCCTTTGTTTAGAGAATTGTACTTAGATTATGTTTATGTTATTGAATTACATTATTGATTCCTATTGCTATCTATGTCAATTGATTATGAATTGTTGAGAATTGATCCATGGTGATCATGGCTTGAAGAATTGGTTAGTTGACCTAACTTCTAGTCTATAGTATGAGAATTGATGTTGTGTGGTTTGCTCCACTTATGGTGGCGGTGTTTACTTCTTGTCTATCTATTCATGATCAGATCATGGCCTTGAAGGCAATAGATGTGAAGTGAATTGATGATTATGATGCATATGTTTAGGAAGTTGTGCTATGTAGGTTATGTATGAATCCTCATGTTAGCATGATGTTAAAGTGTGTTGATGATGAGGAGTATAATGCGAATGATACTGTTAGGGATAAGGTGTGGTCTACATGATTGATTATGTTAAGTACTATTGTGGAATGACCCCTACCTATATGACCCCTATATGAATGTGTGATCATATACATGTTAGGAGTACCTATTCAATGTTGAATGTGTCCTTGTATCTTATGATGAAGTGTGGGCGTGTGGTCTAGAATCCCTAAAGGCTTTATATGTGAATTGCTCATTATTTGGGGACATTGTGAATGTGTTGTGATCCCTTGAAGGGAAGTGCACTCAATATCAATGTTGTTTCTATCATGTCACTATGACGACAAATATGCACACACACTCTACATGTATAGCTATGAATATGATGTGTTATGGTGTCTAATGAAAGGTTAACTCTTATATGCACCATTACATCTTATTATGCATGCAAAGTGTATGATTATCAAGATATGAATATGTGTTGCATAAAGGTGTTTATGTGAAAGGCTTTCTCACATATGTACACACACATGAATGAATGAAAAAGGTTTACAATAATCTAGTGAAAGTGAGTCTCTTGAAAGGTTTCCTCAATTGTACTCTAAACTAGACTATGTTATGAATATGGTATGACTATGTGAAAGGTCATTCTCACATAATGATGGTTCTATGATGAAAGGTCATTCTCATCTTAGAAACCTTTGAGCTATATGATATGAGGGATTAAGTCCCTAAAGTCTATTCTATGAAATAATGTTAAATAAATGCTTAAAGATGTTTTAAAAGGGAGTTGGAGCTTAGCACCGAGTGAACATGAAAAATGGCAGTGGGGGCTTCACGTTTAGCAAGTCCAGCTTCCCACAAGAGAACCTTCACGTTTAGCAAGTCCGGGTTCCCAACATAGATGTTGTCTCATGAGATGGAAACCTCCACGCCTAGCAAGTCAAGGTTTCTAGTAGCAATCTCCTTGTTCCATAACTACGTGCCCCCATAGGTCTTAGCTTAGTGGATCCACTAGATAGCTATTATTTATGTAGGTCCTACCTTGGCAAGTAGTACCCTCTCTTTTTCGGTGTGGGAGTAGAACATCGGATTCCATGTAGCTCACATGGTCTATGTCGGTTATGCAAATGTCTCCCGAAAGTTAAGAAATGAACTAAGATAAGAATATGAACTCTAGTCATGATTTCTTGAAGAGTTATTTAGTGTAGGTAGGATTATGGACTCTACTTATTCATTGCACAAGTGGACTCCAAGGGAGGTTATGATTAGGCTCTTTATGTAATGAAGACTATGGTCTATGTATGTTAATACGAAAGCAAGTTATGGTTGACTTTACTTATGTCAAGATATGAAGTATGATTATGCATGTGAATTACACTTATGACTTCTTAATGGGTTTGCTTAATATATGTGGGGTTATGGGAATCTATGTGTACATTGCACAAGTGAGCTTGTGAAGGGGTTGTGCGGGTGGTTTACCTATGATATGAACTAAATAGATTATGACTAATGATGTAGTAAAGGAATGAGTCCTTATATGATGTTATGAAGTATGTTGGTCTTATATCTAATGTTAAATGAAGATGTTATGACTTGTTGAAGATGATGTGCCTAGTATATGTTGGCTTCCTAAGAACACTTGGTGGGAGTAGTATTATGGGATGCTACTTGCACATTGCACTACTGTGACTTGGGGGTTGTCTTAGGTGATGGTTCCTATGTGAAGACTATGTCTTATGGTGTACTTATGACTCTATGAATATATGTGGTTGGATTGATGAAGGCTATATGTAAGTTCACCCTTGGTAACCTTAAGGTGATACATTGCACCAAGTATTCCCTAAGGGTTACTTGAGGAAAGGAGTTAAGATAAAGAGGAAGGTAATGTATTGTATGCATTGAATGTGCCTAAAATGTTATAAGTGGCCCTATGTGCAATTATGAATGGTTTCCATGTGTATGATAGTGTATGGTTTCCAACTAAATGTTCCTTTTAAAAGCCTATTTGCATGGTTATCATACACAGTGCATTCTTGTATTAACACCATTCTTCTTCATCTTTTTACACCAAGAGTAGGTGATGGTGGCTAAAGGGCCTTTCCTACAAGTGATAAGCATGGCTTACTATTCCCAAGTTCGGGTGTGTCCTTAAAGATTCAAGGACCTTTATATTGAAGAGTTTCCTTAAGTTCAATGTACTAGATAGTAGTTTCTTTTGTATTGTAAGGGTTGTGTCCCTCTTGTGTTGTAGTCGTGTTTTAAGATGGGTTCGGGAGTTCTACGTAGCATATGGTGACTTGGTACCCAAGGGCAAGAAGAAGGCAAGCACTTTCAAGTTGGTAGAGTTTGTCATGGTACGAGGGACAGTGGTGAGATACAACCACGATCATATCAACGATGTATTGGATAGAGGGTCAGCCTTTGACTACCCAAATTTGGCTACCACTACGGCACCCTTGGATGATCTCAAGGGCTAGCTTGCCCCCCTCATCTGTGACACCACCCCGAGGAGAATTGAGGCAGGAGCTCCGATTTAGAAGAAAGAGATGAACATCGTTGCGCGATACTGGTTTGATTTATTAGCAACTCTATTATGCCATCCCAGAATGAGTCCATCCTCCTCCATCCTAAGGCGGCCTGCCTTGGGTCAATCATATCCCAGAGGATCATCAACTTGGGACTCATAATACAGCAGGAGATGGCCATAAGGGCCAAGTAGAGCCAGACGTCCGTTCCATTCTTGGTCTTGATTACAAAGTACTGTCGGTGGGCTAGAGTTCCTCGTGATGAGAAGAGAGATATCGAGGTCACTCTTACATCTTCCACTGACATCCGACGCATCGAGGCCGAGTACACTCGGGAGGAGGTAGATAGGAGGAGAGCAGCTCTGGTTGATGCATCCCCGGAGATCGATGTTGAGACGATACCTGCAGAGGCATCTTTGCCTACTTCGACCTCCGGGCCTTCAGGTACACCTGATTCCACTTCTTGCTCCAAGGCTCTTGGTGCTTCTACTACTTCCCAGCCCACTAGGATTACTCAGGACATGATCCTGAAGATGGGGCACTTAGTCCATTCTGCGGATGTGAGGGCTACCCGATTGGAGGCTGCGATACCGTGGATGATTGAGAGTGCTATCCTAGCTGCACTAACACCCCTCCGAGCATATATTGACACTCTCACAGCGAGAGTAGAGACTTGTGAGAGTCGAGAGGGAGTTACTTCTGAGGTAGCAACTTTGAAAGTCGAAGTTGCAAATTTGAGAAAGGATGTGGACTACTTGAAGTCCACAGACTTTACTTCAGTATTGAAGGCATCTGATGATATGGATGCACCGACTACTTCTGAGATTCCTCCGACCACCACTGGAGATATGAAAATGGATGATGTGGACGCCGATGAGTTAGAGGCAGAGACTGACAAGGAGAAGATCGAGGTACTAGAGGAGACCATCTATGGAGACCTGCCAGACTTGGAGGAGACGATTATACAGTCGGTGATTTAGACATCACTGACAGAGACGTCCATGAAAGGCCCTAGTGGAGCTAGTAGTGCTGATGTTGCACCGGGCAGTGATGCCCCGACAGATGGAGCGATTGTGTAGACAGGACCTTCCTTTACCTCCCTCTATGTCATTTCTATTGCCTTATTATTACTATTTTGTTACATTTAAGGACAATTGCTTTTTATTTATGGTGGGGTGAGGTATTTCCATACCTACCTCTTGTGATTATCATTTTTGCATGGATATATTGGGTTTTTGTGCTATAAATTGTGTTTTGACACTATTTTGTGGATGTTTGAGCTTATGGCTCCTTGTTTTGAATGTAAATGGTTTTGAACATTTCTAATAAAAATTGCCACCTCTTGTGTATGATTGTGGTTTTTCTTGTGCAAATTTGTGTGTCAATTATGATTAATACCGATGACTTGAATAGTGCTGTTAATTGAATAAAAATGAATGCGCGGCTATGACGAGGCCAAATGAAGTTGCATAGACAATATGTGGAATTCTTGCATCTCGCTGTGACTAGCCGATTATCGAATGAGTCTCTTGTGACGAACATTGCACACTAGCAAAAGTGTGGAATCTTGTTTGATATTGGTGCCAATGCCTTGTGTGATGACACCTAAAATTTGCCCCGTTGGTCCGGTTGACTAAGTGATGCAAGCTCTTGAAATGATCTTAGGCAACAATTTTGAAGAGTGAAACAATTTGACAATATACCTCTTTTGTGGCCAGCCTTGTGAGTGTGTGAACTTTTCTTGAAACCCGTTTTGAGCCTTATCATTTTCTTGGAAGAAACTTGATGAAATTTGCAACACCTTTTTATTATCCATTCACCCATAATCCTCATGAAGTGTGGTTTGTTTGAATAGTCAACTTATACCAAAAGCCTAAGCTGGGAGTGTGGTGAAAAGAGAAGGTAAATCAAGAAGTGTGAAGAAGTTCCCCTTGATCCATGGTTTTGAAAAAGATGGAACCCCTCCATACAAAAAGAAGAAGAAGAATAAAAATGGAATGAAAAAAAAAAAGAATGAAAAAGCTGTGAAATAAAAATTGTGAAAGTTGTAAAAGAAATGGGGTGTCCGGTATTCCATTGGAAGTGATGATGGGGTGAGATTTTGAGTACAAGTGAAAATGTTGAAGAAAAAGAAAGAAAATGATGTTCATGCCACATTTCATGAGGATAGCAGCCACTGAGACTAAATGACCATACATTTGCACTCAACCCCGTTACAAGCCTTGAAAAGACCTTTTTGATCTTCAGTGAGCTGAAGTGAATGTTGATTGGAAAATAAAGGCAAACCTAAGGGTGAAGTCTTGCATGTGTTCATATTTGTCAGTGTGAGAGTTGTATGTGATTCCCGAACTATAATTTGTTGAACAATTGTGTGTGAATATGGAATCATTCTTGTGAGAGGGCATTTGAGGACATTTGTTGAGATTGCACTTGCATTTGAAGCAAGTATTGTGAACTTGAGCATCTTTGATAATGGTGAGTCACAA
>NW_006239024.1:627206-631554 GCF_000226075.1 Solanum tuberosum | reverse complement strand
AGGTATATGGATTGAGGAACAAAGCAAGGACACTACTTTGCAAAAAGGAACAAAGCAAGTAGAAAGAATGAACAAACACAAGCCTGGTGATCGCCAAGTCCACTTAGCGAGTCGCCAAATGGTCGTTTGACCGCTTAAAGTTCCAGTGTACCGATTCTTGAGGGAAGAAATCAAGTTGGCGGTGGAATGGAGTAGTCAGCGAATCGCCGAGTAGTTCCGCGATGCAGTACTGGATCGCCCAAAGTTACAAAACTTGAGGATGTTGAATGCCAAGGCAGAAAGGCGATGAAAGTGACTAAAGGGCGGCTCACCGAGTGATTTAGCGAGCCCGACTTACTTTGCCTAGTGGCTCTTCGCAACGTATTTTTGACGACTATAAATACATTTCTGAACATTAAGTATAGTATCTAATATCATAATATCTAAATTGTAGTTGATATTCTGAATACTGAGACAAGTTTTCTCTAGTTTTTCCTAAGCTTTGAAGAATCAAAGTTTTTCACTTTTGAGAAATTGGAAGTGGTTCTTTGAGATTCTTCAAGTTGGAGCATTGTAAGGACGAATCTACTCTTACCCAATTGATGGATAATCAATTTGCTAATATTGTTTACCTTTTTATGATGTCAAGCTAAAACTCCAATGCTTGGGGTGTGATTATGTGATTATGGGCAGATTTAGTTTTATGGGTATTGCTAATTATTAGTTTAAATGCTATTTAGAAGTGAGTTCAATTACTAATTGTGGTTTAATTTAAGAATTATAGTTGCACATGCAGTTCTACCCTTGAGTTTTTGGCTTGCTCGAGAGAGAAGTTTTAAAACTAAACTTATTGATTGATGGTCAATGGGTATTGGGTGGACCTGGGTGCAGCTTGAGAGAGTGAATCCTAAACCCAATCCCCACACATTCAGCTCGAGAGAGTGAATGGACTAAAGGGGTGGGCTGTTCTTATTTTGCTTGCTTGTTGATGTTCGAGAGAAATCAAATTGATTCGGGGTAAATTGTTCGAGAGAAAGTTTATCTCCTCTATAGCCTAGCTTACTCACTAATATCTAGCTATTTTCTAATAGTTGCAATTACCCATTTGTCTATATTAGCCTATAATCAAATCACACCCCAAGAACCTATCTCATTATTGTTACTTCGTATTGATTGCCACTGTTTGTATTGATAATCAAAGCCAAAACCCCCTATTTGACATTCGTGTCAACCCCTGATTTAAATGATGTTTTTATTCAATAACTTTTATTCCTATGACTGATTTGAACACATTCATATTTTCCAATTGATTCTCGAACACGTACCGCTCCCTCTAGGATTCGACCCCAACTCATTTAGTTGGGTTATATACTGATTAACCATCGTTGATGCTTATAATTGGATGAAGTGTCTTTGATAGCATTAACAAGACCCCACCGATGGACCGTGGATGGACCTATGGTCCGTCCTGGTCAAGTATGGTCTGGATAGAGATTTTTGCGCATCTACAAACCCCGTAGCCACGAGTCGTGGACCTATCCATGTGGCATGGGTCCTGGTGTGGCTACTGCCTTAGGCAATTTTCTTGGTGCCCTTCCATGGACCGATGGTTGGTCCTTGTGAGGTGGCACCTTGAAGTTCTAACATGCTATTCTCTCTATTTTGAAACTGGGGTGTTACAACATTTGTACTTTGTAATTGAATTCGAACATTGTACCACTCCTTGTGGGTTCTACCCCAACTCTTCATTGGCTTTTATACTACAAAACGATCGTCTACACCTAGAATTGGAAGTGGTGTAATCTGAGATTTAATCAATTTCTCAGTCTGCCTTGTTTAGCTCATATATCCTTGTTTAGCTTAGTATATATATATATATATACTGCATTGTCAGTATATTTCAAGTACTGACGCATACTCTGTGCTACATCCTTTCATGATGTAGGTTCAGCTACTCATCATCCAGATCACGCTTAGATCGATTCTTAGTCCGACTTCAACAACTTTAGTGTTGAGTCCTCATACTTTGAGGACAATAGACATGCTTTCTATTTCAGTCTTTATTTTCAGTTTTTAGTCTTTTTAGAGTTAGCTGGGGGTATGTCTGATGCTTATCGTGACCAACGACACTAACCTACGGTATGAGTGTCTACAATCGTCGATAGTATAGTTACCCAACTAAAAGTTGGGGTCGTGTCCCAACGGAGTGGTTTTGAGAAATGATAGAAAAATAAAAGTTAGCTATAAATAGTCGTAGCTAAAGACATTAACGAACAAAAATATGGTAAATAAAGGGGGTGACACGAAAGTGTCAAATATCGATTTGGGGGTTTTGTTACAAGTAGTAAAAATAACAAAAATTAACAAGAAAATCAAGTTTTGGGAAATGTTATTGTGGTGTCACTGCAATACAAGTTAAGATAAATAGTTAGGTACATGCTTTTGATAAGAAATTTGTAAGATAATAGTGACTAGGCTAAGCTTTAAATGGAAATAAGTTCCCTCTCGGGCAACTTACCCCGTTTCAAATGCGTTCCTCTCGGACACCCATTTGCTACATGAAGACTAGCCTATGCCTTACCCCACTCACTCTCTCGAGCTGAGTGTTAGGATATGGAACTAGGGCTCACCCTCTCGGGCTGAACCTCATGTCGACCCACTCCTTAGGCCATCGGTCTAGTGGTCTTGGTTTCGGGACCTCCCTCTCGGGAAAGCCGAAAACACATGAGTGGCTTTGTATTTGCAACTACAAACCCTTTAGATTAAACCACAACCACTAGGTGAAATCACCATTAAACTACATCTAACCTATCAGCAAGCAAGACCCAACAATAACATCAACACATATTTGTTAAATCACACCCCAAGAATGGGGGGTTTTAGCCACACATCAAGAAATAACAAAATACACCAAAAATGATAGTAAAATCAAATGGGTATAAAAAATTAAACCTTAATTTAAGCAAAGGAAGAAGAATAGAGAAGACCCACTTCAAACTTGGGGAAGATGAACTCCTTTCTTCAAGTTCCCAAAAACCCTCTCCAAACTTGAGAGAAAATATCTAAAACGTACTATTTTATTCTGGAAATTAATATAAAAGTTCAACTCTTAAAAATAATAATAAGTTCAGTATTTATAGACTTTAGAAAATAGCACTGGCAGATCTTTCGACAAAGTTAGTCGATGTTGCGGCGACTCGCCCTTTGTTTGTCTCATCGCCGTTCCGTGCTTGCCTTCAGTACCATCATGTTCTGGACCATTGGGCGGTATAGTACTGCTTCGTGAAACTATTCGGCGAAGCGCCGACTACTCCTTTCATCGTCTTTTTTATTCTTCTCCTTCAGGGCTTCGCGTACTGGAACAAAGGGTGGAGTAAATCCCTTCAACGAAACGCCAAGTGTGCTTGGCGATGCTCGGGTTTCAGCTTCATCGTTCTTTTCAGCCTTTTTTGTTCCTTTTTGCACCTAAGTGTCCATGCTTTCACTAAAACTTCAAATACCTAAAAGTTAAGAGTTTCATCAGATATTTGGACAAAATAACCATTCGAGGACACTATTCTTATCAAAATAAAGCCCTAAATGAGTCCAATTTGTGGACTCATCAACACCCCCAACTTAAACTTTTGCATGTCCTCAAGCAAACTCAAGTTCAGTCGTTCAAAAAGGGTGTCTCAAATAGTTCTACACAAGACTCAATCATGAACATACAGAACAAGATTCAAATTACTTATGCACAAATCAACTGTGTACTCAAAGATTCAAGTTGTGATACACCATTACCAGAGATTCTCGTGCTCGCAATACTTGCTACTTGTGCAAGTTCAAGCTTGACAAAAAGTATCTAAATCCCCTCACATGAAGAATGATCCCATATTCACACACAGAGGTTAATCAATTCAAGATTAGGAATCAGATGCAACGCTCACACTCAAAAAGAGGAACACAATGCATATGTTTACCCATAGGTTTGCCCTTATTTTCCAATCGACTTTCGATTCGGCTTACTCAAGATCAAAAAGGTCTTTCTAAGGCTTGTAATAGGGATGAGTGCTAAGGTATGGTCATTTAGGCTCAGCGGCTCCTTCCTCGTGGGATGTGGTATTCTCAGGGCATTCCCTTATTTTCCCTTATTGATTCTTTTTCTAGTGTTTCTAAGTCACTTGTTTATTCACCTTGTTGGATTGCTTGGAAACCCGATTTCCTTCTTACCTTATTCCACACTTTTTTTTAATTGAAAGGGTTTCCACTGTTCTGCAACACCATGGGTTAAGGGGGACTTTTCCTGCACTTCTTGACTCCTCCTTTTCCTTTACACCACACCCACAACTTAGGCGTTTGGCCTAAGTTGGCTATTCACTAAACCACAAAT
>NW_006239024.1:595970-624716 GCF_000226075.1 Solanum tuberosum | reverse complement strand
TTTTACACACTCACGGGTAGGCCACAAAAGAGGTATATGTCAAATTTGTCTCACACTCTTTAAAGTTGCCTAAGATCATATAAAGAGGACACCTTTCTAAATCAATCAGGCTAACAGGGCAAATTCTAGGTTTATTCATGCATGGTTCAAAACAAGCTAATCACACAAGGCATCGACACTTAAGTCAAACAAGACTACACACTTTCGCTAGTGTGCAATGGTCATTACAAGAGAATCAATTCGATAAATGGCTAATCACAATGAGATGTAAAGAGTTCACATATTGTCTATACAACTTCATTTGGCCTCGTCACAGCCATACATTCATGTTCGTTCAATTGAGAGCACTATTCAAGTCATCTGTATTGTCGAAACTGAGACTTAAATAATTTTTTTGCAAACGAACAACCACATTCAACTCACGAGGGGTGGCAAAAATGTGCGAAAAATTCAAATTTTTTGGAAGGGTCAAAATCATTTTGCAATTAAACCCAACAGAGAGCCATAAGCTCAAACAATTGCAAAAGCAGTTTTAAACACAATTATAAATAGACAACCCAAATGTATACAAAACACAAGTATCTGAAACAAGCACACAAAAAGGTGAGCCTCACCCCACTACAAATAAGATCATTTGTCCTCAAATGCAAGTAATAGGAATCCAAAAGTATAAAATATAATAAGATAGAGCGGGAGGTTAAGAGGTGATCCTGGCTAATAGCTAATAGGTCGCTTCATATGTCTGGGCATCAATATCCAGAGTATTTTTTGCCTCTGCCTTGGCCTCTGCAGCAAGATTAGCTGCAATCATCTGATCTATCTCCTGAGCTTCTCCGAAGGCCCGTATTGCATTAACAAAAGTTCGAGCCCATGAAGGCACATTAGGGTCGATGGAAATTCGTCTCTTTGCTCTAGCTTCATTGGTATATTTCCTTTGTCTGGCTAGCTTTGCTTTCTTTTCTTCTTTCCTGAGCTCTCGTGCTCTTATGTGCCTGGGTGGATCATTTCTCCCTGGGACTTTTGATCTAGCCATTACTGCAAAAACTTTTAGGATAAGTTAGATAGCACTTCAAACCGGAGAGAAAGAGTGTTTCTAGGTGTGGAATCGCTTTTCCAAGATAGTTGGCGAAGTACTTATCATGTTAGGCCAATCGTTGAAAGTGATGTACAATTGATATAAGGGCGCAAACAAAGGGCTAGCAAGGAATCTTTCGGTGAGTCGCCGAATATATTTTGTGATTTAAATTTACCACCAAAAGTCACAGATTGATTAATACATAAAGTATTTAGTTAAAGGCAGAATGGGGACGTTAGGTGAACCGCCGAGCAGTTCGGCGGATTATGTTCATCTCGCCGATCAGTTCAACGTATCTAGTTTCAACCCATTCTTTCAAATTTTACCCTGTAACCCCAGATAGTGCAACATATGCTTATATAACTCGATTTCAATGAAAACCCAAAGAAACTTGTATTCTCACCGCTTAATAGTCCACTTCAAAGAAAAGCTAAGTGGTAGTCCCTCAAATCATGTAGAGAATATCAAGTCTTAATCGATAATACATAGAATTCTAGTGACTCAGAAACTCAACAGAGATTTTCTACTGTCAGTGATTATGAAAATGAGTTAAAAGTCTGATCAAATAACTGAGGAGTTTGATTACCAACCTTTGATGCCGAATTAGATAGTATTGGTTTTCTAGGCAACAATGTGATCCTAATCCGAGCACAATTTGACACGTAAAATACTCTAAAGTGCGAGAAATATACTTCTAAAATGTGAGTGTGAGTGTGAGTTTGTGAAAAGGGACAAAGTGAAAGAAAGTGAATAAAATGGAACTTTTAAACCTGTGGCTTATGACCATCCAGTTTCTGCTCATTCAGTGATGTCAGTTGATCTCGCTCAATCACTTGGCGAAACGCCGAATATCTATTGTCCTCTTTGATTATCACAGAGTTTTCAGTTCAGGTGAGCAATGCATTGGCGGCCTTGATCAAGATCGACAATTAGATTGGCAATGGGCCGACAAAATTCATACTCTGCCGAGTTTTACAGACTTAACCTTTAAGATGCATTGCGTCAAATGGTGGGAATGGTTGGGTGCGCCGAACTCATCGGCGATCCGCCAAATTGAACTGTTGCTCGCCTCCATACATCTTTTCAAGCACTTTCCTTACTCAATCTGTACAAAAAGCACACTATTATTTTATCAAGCTAAATAAATAAAAAAAATAAGTAAATGGTTTTGGGTTGCCTCCCAAACAGCGCCTTAGTTAACATCGCGGCACGATGCAAGTCAACCGTTAGACCTCACTCTTTGGGTTAGCCATAGTGTCACTAGGCAAACCCCCTTGTTGTCTCAGATTGAGATGAGACGAGATATGACCCATTTGGGTCACTAATTGTCTGATTGAAACTGAATGAGAGGTGACAGTTTGGCTGAGGGTCGACACATCTTCTTTCATACCTTTTAGCATTTTGTCTGACCCTTCAACTTTTGTTTAGGATTACATTGAGAGCATATCCTCAGACCTACCACCTTCCGAATCCTTGGGCTTCTGACGCTCGTGGGGAGGCACATATCTATCCTTCTCCCCATCTTTCCAATTTGGATTACAGTCCCTCCATTCACGATCTCGATCTTTCCAGCCTTCCTATCTAACCCATCCTTCATTACCACCCTGCCTTAGGTAGTTTGAATGGTAACCCCCGCTTTGGTTAGCTAGGAAATTTACTTCCTCGTCATACATGGCTTCAAACTTTATCTCCTTAGGATTTGCACCCCCGACTCCTACAGCATTGACACCACGGGCACCAACCCCCATGACATTTTTAGATAAGATGTCAAGTTGCGTCATGTTCTTGGCCATGTTTTGGTCTTTCTCATTATCTTTTTCAACCTGCTCCTTGGATAGTTGAAATGTGATCGGTAAGACCTGGTCTTCGCTAGTGTACCACGCCCTGTTGATGGTTGTCATCCCATCGAGAAGTTGATCTGCTACCACGTATGGTTGCTGCATTAAGCCTCCGGACGAGAGTTGGTCAACTACACATTTGTTCACTGAGTCTAGACTTCGGTAGAAGTATTGAAGGAGCACATTATCAGGTAGACCATGGGTCGGGCATTGTAGCACCAATTTCTTAAATCGGAGCCAAGTTTTGTGAAGAGGCTCTCCATTTAGACGCTTTAAGCTTTGGATGTTATCCCGAATAGTCATCATCTTTGATGGAGGGAAAAATCGCACATTAAATGCGGTGACCAGCTCCACCCATGAAGTGATTGAATTTCGAGGTAATTTGGCTAGCCACTTGCAAGCTTCCCCCATCAATGAGAAAGGGAATAGTCTTAATCGAACTGATTCCTGAGAGATGTTCTTGAACAAGAAAGGTCCACACACATCCACGAAATTTCGAAGATGTGCATGTGGGTCTTCATGAGCCAATCCACTGAAAAGTCCTTTTAGTTGCAAAATGGTGCTTGTTATGTGGAACACCGCATTTCCCTCTGCTGGAGGTAGACGGATGGCTCCGACACCTCCCATGATATGTGGGTCATTGATGTTGGGCTCTTGGACATCATTGAGGTTACCAATGTCGTCCTGATGGCCTACTAGGCTCCCGTTACTACCGTTAACACTCATGCTTTCTGAAATATTTACACAATCAACAAAACAAAACTAAAAATTAAATTAGTGAACTATAACTAAGAAGAACAAAAATTCTACTAATCTAAAAATTCTCAAATAAGACCACTCCCCGGCAGCGGCGCCATTTTTATGCTTATCGTGACCAACGACACTAACCTACGATATAAGTGTCTACGATCGTCGATAGTATAGTTACCCAACTAAAAGTTGGGGTTGTGTCCCAAGGGAGTGGTTTTGAGAAATGATAGAAAAATAAAATTTAGTTCTAACTAGTCGTAGCTACTAAAGGTTGGGGTCGTGTCCCAAGGGAGTGGTTTTGAGAAATGATAGAAAAATAAAAGTTAGCTCTAAATAGTCGTAGCTAAAGACATTCACGAACAAAAATATGGTAAATAAAGGGGGTGACATAAAAGTGTCAAATATCAATTTGGGGGTTTTCTTACAAGTAGTAAAAATAACAAAAATTAACAAGAAAATCAAGTTAAGGGAAATGTTCTTGGGGTATGACTGCAATAAGAGTTAAGATAAATAGTTGGGTACATGCTTTTCATAAGAAAATTTTAAGATAATAGTGACTAGGCTAAGCTTTAAATGCAAATAAGTTCCCTCTCAGGCAACTTACCCCATTTCAAATGCATTCCTCTCGGACACCCATTTGCTGCATGAAGACCAGCCTACGCCTTACCCTACTCACTCTCTCGAGCTGAGTGTTAGGATATGGGACTAGGGCTGACCTTCTCGGGCTGAACCTCATGTTGACCCACTCTTTAGGCCGTCAGTCTAGTGGTCTTGCTTTTACGACCTCCCGCTCGGGCAAGCCGAAAACACATGAGTGTCTTTGTATTTGCAACTCAAACCCTTTAGATTAAACCACAACCACTAGTTGAAATCACCACTAAACTACATCTAACCTATCAGCAAGCAAGACCCAACAATAATATCAACACATATTTGCTAAATCACACCTCAAGAATGGGGTATTTAGCCACAAATTGAGAAATAACGAAATACACCTAAAATGATAGTAATATCAAATGGGTATAAGAAACTAAACCTTAATTTAAGAAAAGGAAGAAGAATAGAGATGACCCACTTCCAACTTGGAGAAGATGAACTCCTTTCTTGAAGTTCCCAAAAACCCTCTCCAAACTTGAGAGAAAATATCTAAAAAGTACTATTCTATTCTGGAAATTAAAATAAAAGTTTGAAGTCTTAAAAATAATAATAAGTTCAGTATTTATAGACTTCAGAAAATAGCGGTGGCGAATCTTTCGGCGAAGTTAGTCGATGTCGCCGAATGACTCCGCGACTCGCCTTTCATATGTCTCGTTGCCATTTCGTGCTTGCCTTCAGCACCCTCACGTTATGGACCATTGGGCGGTATAGTACTGCTTCGCGGAACTATTCGGTGAAGCGTCGACTGCTCCTTTAATTGCCTTGTTGTGATCCTTTTCCTTCAGGGCTTCGCGTACTGGAACAAAGGGTGGAGTAAATCCCTTCGGTGAATCGCCAAGTGTGCTTGGCGATGCTCGGGTTTCAGCTTCGTCGTTCTTTTTAGCATTTTTGTTCCTTTTTGTACCTAAGTGTCCATGCTTTCACTAAAACTTCAAATACCTAAAATTTAAGAGTTTTCATCAGATATTTAGACACAATAAGAATTCGAGGACACTATTCTTATCAAAATAAAGCCCTAAATGATTCCAATTTGTGGACTCATCAATGTCCCAGCAACTCAACTTAGTTAGAGGCTTTCTAGACATAGTAGTAGATTCATATTGAGTTGTTAAATGGTGTTTCAGTCATCACTAAACTCTTTTTATATAATTGATATTCATACGAGTTGGGTTTTGTCCCCTCTTTAGATTTCTATTGATTTAGCTTTCGTATAGTTCATTTTTACATAGTTATTTTCAGTATGTTTGTCATATGCCAGACTCAGGTTTAGCTTGTGGTCACTCGTGATCCTAGGTCCCATGTTACGTCAAAGGGGGTAGCCTCGGGGCGTGACAAACTTGGTATGAGAGCATCAGGTTCAAGAGCCCGAGGTGTCTGAAATCCCCACTAAGTAGACTTCCTTTCATGAGTGTGAAGCGCATCACACCTATGAGGGGGAGGCTACAAAGTATTTTAAGAAAAACATCACTTTCTTTGCTATTCTTATTGTGCATGAGGTATGATTCAATTTCTCCTTTCTAATTCATCTTATACATTTCAGATCATGGCTCCTCATAGTGCAAACCCATGGAATGCTAATGCACCCAATGCTAACGTATTTCTTCCAGTCCCAAACCATGAGGTTATGGATGCAGAATTTCAGAACGCGATCCAACTCTTGGCTCAGAGTGTAGCTAATCAGAACAATCAGCAGGCCAAGTTCCTACAAACAATAATCATGGATCAGCTGCAGCTAGGGTTCGAGACTTTGTTTATATGAATCTGTCAGAATTTCTAGAGTGAAAGGTTGGTGAGGACCCATAAAACTTCATTGATGACCTTAAGAAGATCATAGAGTTGATGCAAGTGACCGGAAACCATAGGGTGGAGCTAGCATCAGGCCAACTTAAGGTTGTGGCTAATATATGGTTCACTTAGTGGAAAGACAATAGGACTGCGGATGCAGCTCCTGTGACTTTGGATTGTTTTACTGCAGCTTTTCTAGGTAGGTTTTTCTGAAGGAAGTTGAGAGAAGCTAAGGCACAAGAGTTTATGAACTTGAAGCATGGTTCAATGTTGGTCCAAGAGTACGGACTGAATTTCACTCATCTCTCCAAGTATGCTCCACATATGGTTATTGATTCGAGGGCACAAATGAGCAAGTTATTGCTTGAAGTATCTGATTTAGTAAAAACCGAGTGCAGGAATGCTATGCTATTAGGTGATATGGATATCTCCAGACACGTGACTCATGCTCTGATGGTTGAGGGAGATAAGCTTAGGGAAATGGCTAAGGACAACAAGAAGGATAGAACAGAGTATTATGAATACTCTTAGGAGAGAGATCGAGTGGTGGAAATCTCTCATAGTCTCAGCAGAGGTATACAACCCTAGCACCTTCATTGGCTAGCGCTCCGTCCCCTAGGTTTTATTAGGATCAGAAAGCAAGGGCATCAAGCTCTAAGCAACAGGGGAGTGTTTCAGGTTACCGCACTTTTCCAAATTCCCCAAAGTGTGATAAGAACCATCTAGGTGAGTGTTTTTTCAGTAGAGAGGGGGTGTTTTGGATGCGGTCAGTCTGGTTGTAGGTTGAAGGATTGCCTTTCTTCCAAGTAGGGACAGGGAGGTAACAATGCTCAGTCTACTACTTCAGCAGCGCTAGTAGGTCTCCCCACTCAGCAGGGTGCCTCGTCGGGTACATGTGGCGGTCAGCGCCATAATAGGTTGTATGCTCTTCAGGCTCGCCAGGACCAAGAAGGTTCTCCTAATGTAGTCATTGGTACATTACAAGTTTTTCATATAGATGTTTATGCATTGTTAGATCCAAGGGCTACAATGTCATTTGTAACTCCCTATATAGCAGTAAACTTCGGTATTAGTCCAAAAACTCTCTCAGAACCCTTCTCAGTCTATACTCCAGTTTGTGACCCAGTTATAACTAGACGAGTATACAAATTTTTTTGTGTCAAAGTATCTCAGAAAGTCACTTCAACAGATCTTGTAGAGTTAGAAATGGTAGATTTTGATATCATTCTAGGCATGGATTGATTACATTCATGTTATGCCTTAATCGATTGTAGAACTACGATCGTTCGGTTTCAGTTTCCAAACGAGCCAGTCTTAGAGTGGAAGGGTAGTAGCTCAGTGCCTATAGGTCAATTTATCTCCTACCTTAAGGCCAGAAAGATGATCTCAAAAGGGTATATCTATCATCTTGTTTAGGTTAAGGATTCAAACTCTGAAACCCCAACTTTTGAGTCTGTCCCAGTAGTAAATGAGTTTCCAGAAGTGTTCCCAGAAGATCTTCACGGAGTTCCTCCCGAAAGGGAAATCGACTTCGGAATATATCTCCTTCCAAATACCCAACCCATTTCGATTCCTCCTTATATAATGGCCCCAACCAAGCTTAAGGCATTGAAAGAGTAGTTGAAAGACCTTCTAGATAAGGGCTTCATCAAACCTAGTATCTCTCCATGGGGTTCTCGAATGTTGTTTGTGAAAAAGAAAGATGGTTCACACAGAATGTGCATTGACTTTCGGCAGTTGAACAAAGTCACAATCAATAACAAATATCCTATCCCTAGGATTGATGACTTGTTCAGCCAACTTCAGGGTGCAAGTTGCTTTTCTAAGATAGACCCCAGATCTGACTTTCATCAACTTAAGAGTCAGAGATAGTGACATTCCGATGACAGCCTTCACCATATGGTATGATCATTATGAAATGCTCCTGTGGCTTTCATGGACTTAATAAACATGGTGTTCAAATAGTATTTGGACTTGTTCGTCATCATCTTTATTGATGATATTCTAATTTATTCTTGGAGTGAGGAGGAGCATGCGACTCATCTGAGAATTGTCCTGTAGACTTTCAAAGATCGCCAACTATTCCCTAAGTTTAGGAAATGTGAATTTTGTCTATAGTCTGTCACTTTCCTTGGTCATGTTGTATCCAGCGAAAGGATCCGAGTGGATTCTCAAAAAATTGAGGAAGTACAGCACTGGCCCAAACCCACCTCTCCAATAGATATTAGAAGTTTCTTGGGTTTGGCTAGTTATTACAGGTTATTCGTTGAAAGATTTTCATCCATAGCTACCCCATAGACCAAGTTGACTCAAAAGAAGGTCAAATTTCAGTGGTCAGATGTGTGTGAGAAAAGATTCTCAGAACTAAAGACTAGGTTGACTACAACTTCAGTCTTGATTCTACCAGAGGGTTCACACGGTTATGTGATTTACTGTGATGCATCTATGGTCGGCCTAGGTTGTGTGTTGTTGCAACGAGTAAGGTCATAGCTCATACTTTTAGGCAACTAAGGTCCATGAGAAGAATTGCCCAACTCATGACCTCGAACATGGAGTCGTAGTATTTTCCCTACAGATTTGGAGACACTACTTGTATGGTGTTCATGATGATGTGTTCACAGATCATAAGAGCCTCTAGTATGTGTTCACCCAGAAAGAGTTGAATCTTCATCAGAGGAAATGGTTTGAATTTCTCAAAGACTATGACATGAATGTGCTTTACCATTCAGGTAAGGCCAATGTAGTTGTTGATGCTCTCAGCATACTGTCTATGGGTAGTGTAAGACATGTTGAGGAAGAAAAGAAAAAGTTAGCAAAAGATGTTCACCGACTTGCTCGCTTAGGAGTTTTCCTTACGAACACATTAGATGGTGGTGTGATAGTTCAGAATGTATCAGAATCCTCATTGGTAGCAGAGGTTAAGAAAAATCAAGATAGAGATCCTATATTTACTTCAGTTGAAAGGTGCAGTTCATCAACAAAAAATTGAGGTCTTCTTCAAAGGGAGAGATGGTGTACTTCGTTACTAAGGTCGCTTATGTTTTCCTGATGTGGGTGAGTTGATGCAGTAGATATTTACAGAAGCTCATAACTTCAGGTATTCCATTCTTCCAGGTGCCACTAAGATGTATCGTGATCTACGGGAAGTCTTTTGGTGGAACAACATGAAGAGGGACATAGCAGACTTTCTGGCCAAGTGTCCTATCTATCAGCATGTTAAAGTAGAACATCAGAGACCAGGAGGTGTTACTTAAGATATTAGCATTCCCACGTGGAAGTGGGAATTGATAAGAATGGACTTCATAATGGATTTACGTCGTACTCGCAGACAACATGACTCCATTTGGGTGATAGTGGATAGAATTACTAAGTCAGCTCACTTCTTGGCTATCAAGACTATAGATTCGGCGGAGGACTACGCAAAACTCTACATCAATGAAATAGTCAGGTAGCATGGGGTCCCCTTATCTATCATCTCAAATAAAGGTCCTCAGTTTAACTCTTATTTCTAGAAATCATTTTAGAAAGTCTTGGTATTAAGGAAAATCTCAATACCGCATTTCATCCATAGACGAATGGTCAAGTGCAGCATACCATTCAGACCTTAAAGGACATGTTGAGAGCTTGCATGATCGATTTCAAGGGTAGTTGGGATGATCACCTACCACTCATAGAGTTCGCCTATAATAATAGTTTTCATTCCAGTATTCAGATGGCCCCTTATGAGGCATTATATGGGCGTAGATGCAGATCTCCGATTGGTTGGTTCGAAGTAGGTGAAGCAACCTTGATTGGGCTAGATTTGGTTCATGAGGCTATGGAGAAAGTTCAACTCATTAGAGATAGACTAAAGACAAGTCAGAGTTGTCAGAAGTTCTATGCAGATGTGAGAAGGGGGGACTTAAAGTTTGACATTAATAATTGGGCTTTCCTGAAGGTTCCAGCTAAGAAGTGGGTTATGAGATTTGGCAAGAAAGGGAAGCTCAGTCCCATATATGTAGGTCCTTATAAAATCCTGAGAAGGATTGGTTATGTGGCTTATGAGTTAGAGTTGCCAGCAAACCTAGGAGCGATTCATCTAGTCTTTCACATTTCCGTGTTGAAAAAGTGTGTGGGTGATCCAGCATCAATAGTACCATTAGAGAGTGTAGCTGTGAAGGATAGTCTCACTTATGAAGAGGTTCCCGTTGAAATTTTAGACCGTCAGGTTCGTAGGTTGAGAAATAAGGTAGTCGCTTCAGTAAAGGTTTTCTGGAGAAGTCAGTCCGCAGAGGGAGTTACTTCGGAAGCAGAAGTAGCCATGATGGCCAAGTATCCTCACCTCTCCCCTTCCGATTCCATTTCAGCTTGAGGTAATAGTTCCTCTCCAGTCTCTCAGTTTACTCTAGAGTAATTCAATCTCTGTATCTTGTACCCTGAGTTATTCTAGCATTTCAGCATAATCGTGTAACACCGCGTATGTGAATGAGGCAAGCCTAGCCATTTTAAGGATTTTGGGTGTCACCCACGAGGGTCCAACCACACCCCGTGTTTAGACCCACACCCCGTGTGTGGGCTCATGGATGACAACCCCTTGAAATCTGCCTAAGGCAGTGACCACGGGCAGGACCTACGCTGCAATGGATGGGTCCACACTTCGTGGTAGGGATTCGTGGATCCAAGCCCTTGTTACCAACCTATAGAACCCAAACCACGGCCGGCAATCACAGACCGTGGGTCCACGTACGGTCCGTCAGCGTGGTCTCATGGTTGGGACAAAATGAGGCAGTTTGGTTGTTAAGTATAGGGGTGCTTTGGGGTTTTCCGGTTTTAATTAGAATTAAGTGGTGTCATTTTACTCTAATATAGACCACCTATATAAGTCTTTAGACCCCTAAATTAATTCATTCTAACTCATTACTTAAACAAACCCAATTCTCTCTCTAGGAAGTTGAAGAAGAAGAAGAGGAAACAAGCTAGGTCAAGTCAAGTCTCCATTGTTTCAAGCTTGGTAGGCTTTGTAATCAAGGTATGATGGATTATCCATTCATGGATTCCTTTCATCCATGAAGTTCCCATGTTTTCCCCAATTTAGAAGAAGAATTCCCCAAGTCAAACTAGGTTTTCTTCTGATGTTATGGGTTATGATCTAATAGAGTGGATTATGATTGTTTATGATGAAATACATGATTTTAGTATGATTATACATGTATTTACGCTTAACCTTGATTCTAGGGTGAATTTGATATAGTTGGGTTTTATGCCATGAAAGGAGAGATTGAGGGCTTAGATGTTATCTCCTAGGATTGATGAATTGAATTATAGATTTGCTTGAGATGGAGTCACATGGACATGCATTTCTTAATAGTAAAGCACATAGACATGAATTAATTAAGATAAAGTATGCATGACGAATTATGATTTAGTAATGCTTAAGATTTAATCTAAGTGATGATATATGATTAAAATTGCTTAAGAATGAAGCATGTGATTAAAATGTCTTGAGACGTAGGCATATGTAATGATTATGAGAAGTAATGCTTTGAGAGTAAAGCTTATGTGTTTGATTAATGGTGGATAGGATTGTAGTGGAAGGATTTACCCACATGACCTATATTACGAAGGTATGCATGTTATTATAAAATCCATGTCTAATGCTTACATTCTACAAGTGTTTATTGATAGTAGGGCTTGAACCTTGAAAGGCTAAATTCATGAGATTATGCATGTTTTCATTAAATCTATGTAAACGCTATGAGTACACTTTGAGAGTGAAGTGTTAACGAATATGTTGTTGTTGTGGGCTGATTGAAAGATTTTTCTCATAAACTCATAATGAACATGAAGTGAAAGGTTTTCTCCAATAATGAATATTTTAGGTTGAAAGGCTTTCTCACCTAATTGAATCTAATACTTACATGTTGACGTGACGTGAAAGGTTTTCTCACCCATGTCCAAAACTAACTTGTATTGATTGTCAAGGACATCCTTCAATTAAACATGAGTCAAGTAGGACTTAATAAGTATTCCATGGGAATTATTCTTAGCACCGAGTTGATATTCAATATGAGATAGAAGCTTTTACGCCAGTTGAGTCAGGCTTCCAAACAGGAAGCTTTTACGCCAGTTGAGTCCGGCTTCCAAATGGTATCCTTTTATGCCAGTTGGGTCTGAGTTCCCAAGTATATATCTCATGAGATGGAGACCTTCTACGTCAGTTGAGTCCGGGTTTCTAGTAGCAATCTCCGTATCCCATAAACTACGTGCCCCCGTAGGTTATTTAGCTAATGGATCCACCTAAGCTAACAAATCATGGTTCTATCTTAGGAAAGTAGGAAAACCCTTTTCGGTGTAGGTGACACCAGGGGATCATGTTATAGCTCACATGGTCTCATGTCGGTTAAGGCTAATTCCCACAATGTCAAGACTAATAGTGAACTAAGGTTACTTCAAGGAAGTATTGTAAGTCTGTTTTGATATGAAGTTTACTTGTATGATGTAGGCTTAACTTGGGTTGTTGCTATAGTTGCTTTCCTTGATATGTTTGACTAAAGGTGAATGTTCCCTTGTCTACCAAAAATAAGCTAAGGATAAGATCAAAAGATGATGAGTATGAATGAGGGCCTAAATTGGGTTGCTTAGCATGGGTGAGATTTATGGGGTCTTATCCATGCATTACACAAGCATGCTTTGAGGTTACTTATAAGGTGTTACTCTTATATTATGTTGATCTAGATGCATTGATTACGCCCATGACTATGTTGTTATCTCTTATGCTTATGATTTATATTACTGTCTCTTATGCATATAGCCTATGCCTTATGTTGTGTCTCTTATGATTATGGTATATGCCTTATGTTTACTAATGCATTTATTATGCTTATGTTGATAATTTATGCTAGCCATCATATTTAGTACATTATTGTACTAACACATACTCTTGCCTACATTCTTATCAAATGTATTATTCGCCGATATTGACTTCCATCCCGGTGACTAGGTTCATAGTGGATCAAGAAGAGAAGTTTTGGTGAGTCCTCATAGCATTGAGGACTTGATCACCCTTTCCTTTAATGTCTTTCTTTTATGTCAAAACTACTGTATAGGAAGTGTCCCAAGACTATTCATGTTTTAGATGGTTTGAGAGAAGTGTAAAACTTCCACTTCGTTTTATGAAACTTTAATGTTATGAAAAATGTATTAAATTTCCGCACTTTTCTATTATCTTATGTTATGATATGCTAAGTGGCTTGGATGGAGTCCTTCTGGGTTCTATACACCTTGTTACATCTAGGGGGTACCCCTGGGTCGTGACAAATCGCATGTTCTTGGAATACATTTAAGTTAGATATCGATTTCTAGCACTTAGTTGTAGGTATTACAGCTCCTTCCCTCCA
Source organism: Solanum tuberosum (assembly GCF_000226075.1). Lineage (NCBI taxonomy): Eukaryota > Viridiplantae > Streptophyta > Magnoliopsida > Solanales > Solanaceae > Solanum > Solanum tuberosum. Next base: position 611,235 of record NW_006239024.1, on the reverse strand, counting down.
TACTCAGCTTGTTTAGACTTCATTCAATGAGGAATGTTCCCAAGGGGGATATATTGTAACACCTCTAATTCGAGAAGATAAAAAATGCAGCTTTTCCAGGATCAGGTGTATGAACCAACGGAAGCCACCGACAGACCGTGTGTCAGACCATGGACCGTAGGTGGGGTCCCGTCGTTGAGTCCCAGAGTTAAGTAAATTTCAGGAACAAAAGATTAGACCTATGGTCGTGGTCACGGTCCGTCGATGGACCCACAAACAGTAGGTGGGGTCCCGATATTGGAGTCTCAGACTCACTGGACTCTGATCCCAACCACGATCGACCAGTACGGTCCGTAGTTGGACCTACGAACCGTAGGTCTGGCCATAGGTGAGGGTCAGCCGCTATTTAGAGGATATTTTAGGCCATAATTAAAAAAATATTTCTTTAATTTTATAACTAATTAACCTATGCTACATATTATAAATTGAGACAAAAGAATTGGCAGCAACATATTTTATTTGGCATACTTTGCCTTAATTTTATTATTATAATTTTTACTTGAAAGCCAACTAAACTCTCTCTACAAATAATAATTAAATAATATAGGAATGTGAAAACGCCATATATATATTCCAGCTATTATTCCAAAATGTTTAATAAATCTCCTCTCTTATTTCTTTAATTAAAATTAATTGATCACAATGATGTTAAGCTTCAACTACTTTCAAAAACAATAATTAGTTGACATTCCCATAAGATCTATAAATATTGTTTACTTTGATTTCTACTCCATATATTTTTTGTTCATATTTTAGCCTTATTACTAAGTACTTACTAGTTATTTCCAATTTATTTTCCAACCAGACGTCATTAATAAAAATGCAACGAGTAGGGATCACTAAACCCGTGAGGCTCGAACTGACCAAGTTTTGGGGGCCAGTTGAGTCAATTGACTGATTTTTTTAAATTTAGTGGACTAACACATACGGAAATTATACACTTGAAGTCCTATTATGTGACAGTGAAACGCTGAAAAAAAAAAAGATGTTATTAATGAAAATAGAACGAGTACTAGTTACCATGCATGTAAGGCCCTACATGGCCAAGTTTGAGGGCCAATGAAATTGATTGACTTATAATTATTAGGGATAATGTGATAAAATTATCATTTTATTTATTACGTCTTAAAAAATGTATCAAGTCAAATATAAATAAGTAAAAATAAACATTGGAAATAGTTTTAGTATACCTAATATGACTTAAATATTCTTTAATTTAAAGCTACTCGCAATAAGCAAGTCAAAATACTATAAGATCAATAAATATTCTAAAATCATTAACAACTAGAGTGGTTATAAGTTATCCAACTAATTTCCCATATCCTTTTTTCTTTAATTTTTAAAACCCTTTTGTTTATCTATAGATATCTAATATCAGCTTTGAAATTTTTTATTATAAATTTAATTGGAAATCACATATTTCTGACATCGATAATAGTCCGACGAGAAACATCCGTACCTAGAAAATTCATGTGTTTTTCCTACTACAGGTAACCATTCCTACCAAGATTGTTTTCAGTCTCGGGGCTCGAGTCGAGATTGCCGATTAAGAATAGAGAAATCTTAATTATCTCATCATAATCCTGATATTTTAATTCTTACATTTTTAATTAAAGGAAGTTCATTTTTTTCACAATCCTGATATAGGAGTAATAATAAATTGAAGTTGTCTTTGCATGATCTCGAACCATGAAAATAAATACTAATGTTTGCATTAGGATATGTTGTCTACCTACATCACACCTTTTTAAAGTATCACCCATAATTTCCTAAGTTCTGAATGAACACATAATGCTTTGTGCATTAAGTTGTCAAATATTAATAATCATTTTAAGAATCTACACATAAATGAAGTTAGTACATAAATTCTTTTTTAGCAACCCCAAGTGTATATAGTTAAGGTACTTCAATTATTATTAATGATACAAAAAAGAGTGGAGCTCAACACATTAAAACATGCACACTACACTCAATAATTCAAGCCCTCATGGTGCTTCTTTAGTGGAGATAATACTAAAGAATAAATAATAAATTTTATTTATTTATTTATTAAAAATAGAATAATCTTGACTGATGACAGAAAGTAACTTCACCAATTTGCTTAGTTGCTTTGAATTTTTTGACTATTGCTTTTGAATTGAGAATTCCACTCACATACACCTATACAATGCTATGACAATCACATACGTATGGATAATTGCACATATAATATCTTGAAACTTTTTAAATCTTTTTCTTTTGTGTGTATTTAGTTTTTATATTATGAATCCTTTTAACAAAAAATATGTTAGATTAAAAAAATTCTATAATTGTGTTTAATATAGTATAATATTGTCTATTTTGAATCAAATTCTCACAGGTTTCTTCAAAAGAATCCATTAGCACTTTTTTTTATAGCTATCAACGTCAGATTTTATTTGCACATCACTACAAGAAAAACAGTCTCTCAGGAAGAGAAATCTAGTCCCTGAAAGTGCAAATCTGGTCCCAAATGCGCAATTGAGACCAGAAAATTCTGGTCGTCACTCGTCCTAGAAATTGCCGTCGCCATTGGTCAAAAAGGACGAGTTCAAAATACAAGTCCCTGAATGCTTTTTGAGACGAGAAAAATTTCTGATCGTGAAATCTTTTTAGAGACTACATATCTAGTCTCAAATATGACATTGATATCTTGGTATTCAAGTCGTTAAACCTCTTTTGCGACCTTCCACAACCTGGTCCTAATAAATCATTAGAGACGAGTGTAACCTGATCCTTGAATAGAATTAGAGGCCATTAAAAATATCTTCGTAGAATAGCTCTAGAGACCATAAAAACTGATCCTAGAGAAGTTTTAAAGACGAACAACAACCTGGTCCTAAAATAGCTTTACATACAAACATCATTTTTATTCCTAGATTATTCATTAGAGACAAGCAACAATTTGGTCGTAGATTGACCATTAAAGACAATCAATAATTTTTGTCTCTAATTGACCACCACTGATCATCCAACCATTGATATCACAAGAAATAGAGTGAGGAGGAAGGACGATAGAAATAAAGATTGTGATTGATTACAATAAATTTGTTAACATCCCATGGTGTTAGTTTCAATATTTGCTTAATTAAAAAAAAACATAGATAACTTCAAGAGTTTGCATAACATTCATAGCAAACTAATATTAATGAGTTAGTGCATCTTCTAAACTTGTGTCATCACTGATGAATAAACAAAAAGTTGGGCTGAAAACTTAATGCCAAGTCTTTGTCAAGTGATATCAGAAACATCTACAAAAGCTGCAATAAATAAGAAAAAACTATTAGAAAAACTGCCAGTTACATTAATCAAGAATACAACATTTATTTTAAAGAATCATAACTATATAAAATTTAGTAAAACAACCTTGCAGCAATGGTAAAACAATACATGGGCATGTTCTGGATGAACAAAAACTGCGCAGAAAATGGTAAAACAGAGAAGTTGATAGCAATATATGCAGAAAATTTTAAAACAATGTTTGTGTTGCTATGCAGTTGTGCAGAAAATAAAAAAACAGAGCCTAAGATTGTGCAGAAAAGGAGTTCGAACAGCCTCAAGCCGGGCCTTACACGTTGAAGGACAAACCTATGGTGCTCAAGCTATGGGAGGTCGATTTTTCTTTCAACCAAGAGTGTTGAGTATCATTCCTCTATGGGTTAAGTTTCCTGAACTCCCAGTTGAATACATGTCTGCTGAAGCACTTAGGTTTCTAGCGTTGTTGGTCTATTAGCCTTGAGTGTTGGTATCAAAAGGACACATAGGAGCAGTAAGAATGTGCAGAAAAGGAGTTCGAACAACCTCAAAAAAGGAAGAGGAGAAACAAAAAGAAAAAGGAAGCCATTTCTCTCGACTTGAGTGCGTGCAACTCCAACCGAAAGGATTTTCCAGTAAGCCAAGTGAATCTCTTGCAGATTGCTTGGACCTCTTTACTACGTGACTTATAAGAGTTTGAGAAACCAATGGTACAAATACGATGCATGTATAACTGAAGTTGATGAAGAAGTTGGTAAGACCTCACAATAAAACAATAAAACAGAACCTTGAAGCAAGAAGCAAGTTGTTGTCCAATTAAATCACTTTGTATTTGTTTCAATTCCAAGTTGACTTTTATACCTTTTCCCCCATTTTCTTACCATTATTATTACATATTAAAGAGCCAGCTCTAGGGGTTTGGCCTGGCTATAAGAGAACAAATGTGTGGGTCAAAAACAAAACACGGGTTCGAACCTTGCAGCAGATAAAAATGAAAGGTAGAGGAACATGTTCATTATCATTTATCCGACAAGTTTTGAACTGTATGTCTCTAGCTTGAAGATTTCTGGTTATAAAAGAACCCATTGGGATAGGCAGAATTGGGGACATAAGATGAAACTGTTAGAATATCACTAGTAAATGTAATTCCAAATACTGTTCCAGACCTGTCCCATCTGTTATTAGCATGTGGTGAATGGAGATAAAAAATAATTCTAAATTTGAGAACATGTGGCTGAAAGTTGAAGAATTTATGGATTTAATTGACAAATGGTGGAATCTTACAAATCAAATAACAGACCAAACAACAGAATAGCTAAGAAGTTGAGTTCAAAAGAATGACAATAAGGAATAGAATGTCAAGGTATTTGGCATATTGGAAGAAAAGAAAACTACAATCTTCAAAAGCCTAGAGGATTTGGATAGACAGAGAGAGAAGGACATGGAATGAAAATAATTTGTCAGTTAAGAAAATTCTCTCATGTGATCTCAGAGATATTGCAAGAGCTGAAGAAACATGAGATGCAATCACATTATTTATGCAGGACACACAGGGAAACACTAAGTGGAAATAGCTCACATCCTTTATGCAGATGATACAGTTGTTCCAGCAGTGCAGAAAATAATAAAACAGAGAAGCTGGAAGCAATGTTGCAGCAGTGCAGAATTTTTTTTAAAAAGTTTATGTCGATATGCAGTTGTGCAGAAAATAAAAAATAGATCCCGGCATAAAATTAGATAGAAAAATATAAATTTCATAAGGCTAAAGAAGGCACATACTGCTAAAACGATTGAACCATAGACTACACCTCAAGCTATCTAGATGACTATAGTACATCAAAAATCATAGCCTTTTGATGGTGACGAGAAACAATCCTTACATAAAGTAAGATCAACGCATGCACTTAAAGGATAATAACATCAAATCAAAAGTTGTCCAGATATTTCATCAACAGATACGAACAAGTTTTATTTAAGATATTCTATGTTATTCTACTACACAATAGGAAACAATTATGTTATTCCATATTTCTTGTGTGACTTGGAACATTTCCTTTTCACATTGAAAGTCAGTAGATTGATAGTAATCACACAATCATTATGATGCGACATCTCAACAAAATTAATTAAAAAGTGAGGTATAATGTTACTAACTTGGTCAGCTGAAAAGGCAGTGGTCTTCAGTTGAAACAGATGATGTTATAGTGACATGTGATTGCTGAGCAGCGAAGAGTTCTTTCAGTTTCATTATTTCTTTCATCTCATTTTCTACGGTAGACATACGATCATTCAAAGATTTGTTTTCCTCGTTTAGGGATTTGCTTTCTTCATTCAAAGATTTGATATCCTCTCGAGTTGAACGTAGCGCGGACAACAATTCAGCTTTTGAAGAAGTTCCACCTTTCAAGTCTTTTGCCTTTACTCCACCCCGAAATTCAAATACATGGCTATGAGTTTGAGGTCCACAACATTTTTCAACAATCTCTATAGTAGGTAGGGACAGATCTGCTTGAACCATTTCTTCGAGTTGAGCCTACAATATATATCAGAGAACATTTTCTATCATAACACATCAATTTCAAGTAATTAATATACTCAATTTACCAGACGCACGTGTTTTTCAATTACTTCAGGTTCAACAAGCTTGTTATCTTTCTTGCGAGTCTCAAAGAAAATAGTCACCAAATCTGATAGATTGCCATCTTTCCCGCCCTTTACATCAAAGTCAAACATGTCAAATAACACACACATCATAAAGAGTCTATTTAGAAAATTAATTTTATGATATTACCCTTTAATAGATAATCTCTCTAATAGACTTGCTTCCAATATGATGAAGCATCTTCAACTTAGCTCGATTTGTTGCATTTTTATTACTTCTTGCCTGTATTTGTTCAACAATAAGCTTATAGTGCAAGTACTTATAAAAATTGGGATCTTAATGTTGCCTTTATGAGACTCAAGTAGTAGACACTCAAGTGCACCTATTCTCTGATTGTGAAAGGACCAGAAAAATGAAGGAGGCTTTGGTTCAATGGGCAGGGATGAAATTGCCATCAGGGGATGCAAAATAGGTACTTGAAAGAATTAAAAGGAGGAGATGGAGGCAATTTCCTAAGGAGGTGATAGTTGTGCTTTGGGGTGGTATGATATACCATGTCTGGCAGGCTAGGAATAGTAAAAAATGACTTATATATATGGCGCTAAAGAGGGAAATCAAACTGCAGAAAAGAGTAGCAAAGTAGACTATTTATTCAGTAGGCCTACCTGAAAATTTTCAGAAGCAAAATGCTCATTTACTAACCACTCCCATTCTTTTTTGTCTACTCCCGTTGGGACATTCTTAAGAGACTATTGGATTGGTTTGTCCTTCACATATTTTGCATGCAAGTATCCTCTCCATTTGTTCCATAACTCATTCATCCATCCCAAGATATGATCACGATGGTCATTCATATCAACACTCTCAAATTTATGGTACACCAATTGAAACATGATTTATTATCTACTGGCCTTATCTCTATTTCTCAACAATTTGTTTCCAAATCTTTAAAACACTCTAAGGTACTTGATTACAGATGCTCTATCTATTACAATTGATTATCAATACTAGCCATTGTAGATAGACTTCTAAAATCAGGAACATCAGCTATTTGGACAGAACACACGATGTATTAGGTAACACTTAAGAATTTGAATCAGGTGTATATTTTGTTACCTCAACGGCTGCCCACATGTGATTCAACTTTTCTTGCTTAATATCATGCCAGATGATACTCCCAAGGGACAAATATTACGATCACAAACAATTTTCCTCAAATACTTCGAAAGTAGATTGCTATTTGTTCCAACCATTCAATTATTGTAAAAGGTTACTTTTAGCTTTTGTCCAATTTCAAGTGAAGCAACTTCTTTGCACTTGTTGCTTCCTTGAACTTTTCTTACCTTGGTAGGATTGGATGAACCTATATACAGTTGCATCATTTGATAAAAACTATTGCAATCAAACTCAATTCTAAGACTTAATAACATATGAATTTAATATATCATACCTTTTTAAGTTGTTTGAGAGTGTTTCATAACTTGATCACTAGATGGAGGTAATGAAACATTGGTTTGCATATCCTCATTCTCAAAAACATGTTTTTTCATTTTTCACATTTCTTGACTAGAGGAGAAGGTAGAACCTGATTTTGTGCTTTCAGAAGGAGTTTGCATATGTTGATTAGCACACACATCACTCTTGTTGAAGGAACCTATATCATATTCTGAAATTTCTAAAGATGAGCTCAAAGATCCAGATTTTTGCTTTAGACCCTTTCCTATAGCAGTTGGATCCACTAGCGTAATATAAGAGTTTATAAAAAAAAATTGAAAACATTACAGATTTGCAAAAAATATATGTTTGAAAAAATCTTACTTGTTTCAACTTCATGGGTGTATTTCTCAACTTGAATAGCAGATGTAGAAAATGGAATATTAATTTTCATGTTCTCTTTCTCATGAACCATGGAGTTCTTATGTATCGTTTGCATTCCTTGACTAGTGAACATGGTAGACTTTTTATGTCCTTGTTCTCTGCCCTTCTCGATAGAACATGTAAAAAAAAAAACAAATCGTATTAGCAATAAACAATATGTTCTGCATCAAACAGAGAAATCAAGGATTATATCACATGATATGAGAAGGACTAGAGACGTCTGAAACTGTGCTAGCAAATATGGATGAAATCCATACTTTATAAGTGGAAGAATCTATCACAACACATGAGAAGGACTAGAAATGTAAACAATTTCTTTAGCTGATTCTGCAACACAAGTTCTCATTTGTGAATATTTTGATATTCCACATCAATTTGGGATTCGACACTTAACACTCAACTTGAAGGATTAATACAAAGGTTTTGTCATTGGTTTCACATTACCAATAAAGAGTAAGTTCTGCATAGAATAGAGTACTCAAGGATTAATACAACGGTTCAATCATTTGTTCGAAATTAACGGTAAACAATAAGTTTTGCATCAAACAGAGCACTCAAGGATTAATACAAAGGTTCAGCCATTTGTTCGAGATTACCAATAAACAATAAGTTATGTCACCAGGTAAAAATCAGTCAGTTGTTTGACATTAAAAATCAATAGATTCAGTTATTTTCGTCAAAAATTGTTGACATTCCACACCTCCTTCTTCAAGATAAAATACAGAAAGTAGGAAAAAGATATTTCTCTTCAACACAATTAAATATTCCGCTTATGGACTGAAGTAAAAGAATACAAAATATCTTATTTTAATTTCTTTGATGTACTTCTTAACTAGATCACTTGATTGAGGCAACAAACTCTTAGATGGAGTTTTCCCTTTCTCACCCATAGATTTATGCCCTTGTCCCCGTCCCTTTCCTATAGCACCAGGCGCGACAAATGTATATCTGATAGTACTCTTCATATTAGAACCGACCTCATTTTCAATCTTCTATGGTTTCATCTTGAACCTAAAAAAAGAGTCAAAATTTTAAAATTGAACTTGAAAAATATGTAACAATGTAGTAATAAAAGAAATTGTTCCATCATAATGTTTAACAATCAATATATCAATTCACAAAAAATACTTCACCTCATTAGTTGTTTTTCTTTACTTTTGTGAAGGACTTCCTAACTCTACAAGATCATCATCCATTTGTTCCACAATCTCATAGGAATCACGAGATTGAGTCTTCCTCACTACTTTCCAACGTTTGTTGGAATTATCATTAGCATAAAACACTTGAGATGCTTGATTCCTAAAAAAAATGGCTCATTTGTTTTCAAAAATCTATCCGGATTAACACTCACAAAATCATACTCATCCTTTTTAACTCCTTTTACTTCATCATACACATCAAACCAATTACATCGAAATAAAATCACTCTTCTATCCATGATAAATTGCAACTCAATTACATCTGTTAAGACTCCATAGTAATCAAGGTTCTCACTATCTTCATCATTCTCACCCAATACAACAACACCACAATTTTGAGTCCTTAACTTTTTATCATAATCTTCTACATGAAATCTACATCCATTAACGACATATCCATAGAACGCGTCGAATATTTAGTGGGACCACATGAAAGTGAGAATAGATCTTCCATGATACGACTAGCATCTCCTTTATGCCATTGTGCGACCTATCATCAAGATTACGTTAAATATTTTAGAATGAGTATTACAATATTAGAATATCAAATTTGATATTTATGTATTACACACCCTATCTTTAAACCATTCAATAAATTGTAGGCTCCATTCCGCATCAGACAAGTGTCGAGCATTCTCATGAGTTTGTGCAAACTCTCTACAAAATTGAAGTGAACCATAAGTCCTCATATAGAAAATAAATTGCCCTAAAAGAAATAATAATAATGAGATGATATGAAAGAACTCTCAATACTTGAGATATGGTATGACTTCATCACAATTCTTCAGTATGTATAAGTGTGCTTGTTCTAATTCATCCGCTTCAAGCTCACATGTATCTTTAGCTCCTAGAGTTCTTCCAGGTTGACTAAAGATAGATAAACCGCCATTCAATTATTTTAAACCACCATCATAATTTCGTTCAGGCAGATTGAATCTTGTGTCAACTTTATGCAGATACCTTGAACATAGTGTCATACATTCATTTGCAATGTAGCCCTCTGCAATACAACCTTCTGGACAAGCTCTATTACCAATGAGAGATTTCAAAAAATATAACCATCGTTCCACATGATACATCCACCGATAATGAATCGATCCAGCAATCTTAGCTTCAGTAGCTAAATGAATAGGTAAGTGCACCATGACATCAAAAAATGATGGAGGGAAGACCTTTTCTAACTTGCAAAATGTTATGGGTATTTGCGCTTCAATATGTTCCAAGTTATCAATTCTCAACTTCTTTGATACAAGCACACTAAAATGCCCCAACACATCGGGAAAGGACAGAAACGACCCTAACTTAAAGCTGCCGAAGTGACACTCACGAGTGGACTTTACGGTCCGTCGTTTAAACCATTGCACATCAACTAGATTGTGGTTTGTGGCCTGCCTAATAGGTCTTCACTAAAATGAGCATAACTTTTTACTCTGAGCTTAGATTTTAGCAAACTCGATGGCGTTGAAAGAGAATTCAATTTCTTCCTCTCAAAAGGCCTAAAATTCTTTGTACATACTTTTGGTTGCTTTTTTTTTTCTATCATCGTATTGTATGGTGACATGATTTTTATGTTAATGAATAAAATTACAAATGTAAGAGAGCTTAAACTCAGTCCACTATTCAAGATTTGAACCAATAACTTCTTCACAAGAAATGAGAATCAAGTAAAAAAACTATACAATATTTGTACAAATATACAATTCCAGCATGATAGGAAAATATAACTATAACATCTCAACATAAGATAGGTTGTACTTAATACCAATATTTTCAGTAGGTATAATTAGTGAAGGAACAACCATACACTTCTTCAACATAAAAATGTGGAATACCACATGGACTGCTTCTAACTATATTGGTAGCTCCAACTCATAAGCTACATTGGCAATTCTTTTGGATATACTATAAGGACAAGTATACCGGGGACTGAGTTTCCCCTTGCCAAATCTCATAACACCCTTCATGGGTGAAACCTTTAAGTAAGCCCAATCATCCACCTCAAACTCCAAGTCTCTTCTCCTAACATCTGTATAGGATTTCTGATGACTTTTCATTGTTTTCAACCTTTCTTGAATGATCTTCACTTTCTCCAAAGCTTGATGAACCAAGTCAAGTCCTATCAACCAAGCTTCACCAACCTCAAACCATCCAATAGGAGATCTACATCTCCTCCATAAAGAGAATCATAAGGACCCATCAGATGCTAGAGTGATAATTGTTGTTGTAAGCAAACTCTATGAGAGGTAAGTGATCATCCCAATTACCCTTGAAATGAATCACACAAGCCCTCAACATATCCTTTAAAGTCTGAATCGTACACTCTGCTTGACCATCAATCTGAGAATGGAAAGCAGTACTCAACTTTACCTTTGAACCCAAACCTTTCTAAAAAGACTTTTAAAATTGTGCGGTGAATTATGCGCGTCTATCTGAAATTATGGATACAAGAACTCCATGAAGTTTGACTATCTCTTGAATAAATAACATGGCATAATCTTCTGCCGATAAGGTAGTCTTTACCAGCAACAAATGGGCTGATTTATTCATCCGATCTACAATCACCCAAAGCAAATCATGCTGCCTGCAAGATCACATAAACCCACTAATGAAATCCATATTGATCATCTCCCACTTCCATTTTATAAGATTTATGTTCTGAGAGATACCACCAGGCCTTTGGTGTTCTACCTTGACTTGTTGGCGATTCGGGCACTTAGCGATGTACTCTGCAACACACCTCTTTATACTACGCCACCAATAGACTTCTCTCAAGTCACGGTACATCTTTGTGGAATCGGAATGGATAGAGTCTCTGGAACTATGGGCCTCTGCCATGATCCTCTCTTGAAGCTCATCCACCTTTAGTACACACAATCTACCTTGATACCTCAATACATCATCTCCCCATTGTTCAAAAGACATCAATGTTTGCTTATGAACATTTACCATCAATTCAAGCAAATCAAGGTCTTGGTCTTGTTTCTCCTTCACTTCGGACACTAGTGATGATTCAGCCCCATTCATCACCAACACTCCACCTTCATTGGAATCCATCAACCGGACTCCCAATCGTGCAAGTATGTGTTCATCTTTGGCTAATTCTTTCTTGCTTTTCTTAATATGAGCAAGGCATCCCATAGACAACTTGCTCAAAGCATCAACACCAACATTAGCCTTACCTGGGTGATAGAGGATACTCATGTCGTAATACTTGAGTAATTCTAACCACCTCCTCTTTCTGAGATTAAGCTCTTTCTGACTTAAAACATACTGAAGACTCTTGTGATCGGTGAACACATCTACATTAAGGCCATAGAGATAATGATGCCATATTTTCAAAGCAAATACTACAACAGCCAACTGGAGATCATGAGTTGGGTAATTCTTTTCGTAAATCTTAAGTTGTCTGGATGCATAGGCTATAACCTTACCATTTTGCATCAAAACACAACCAAATCTGGATGCATTATAATGCACAACAAAGCCTCGTGTATCCTCTGGTAGAGTCAACATTGGGCAGTAGTTAACCAGGTTTTCAATTCCTGAAAGCTTTTCTCACAAGCTTCAAACCATGGAAACTTCACCATCTTCTGAGTCAAATTTGTCAACGGGGATGGAATAGATGAAAACTCCTCGACAAACCTCCTATAGTAACCAGCCAATCCCAAGAAAATCCTAATATCAGACCGAGATGCGGGTTTGGCTGAGTTCTGCATTGCTTCAATCTTTTGAGTGTCAACTCAAATCCCTTCACCAGTTCAATCTGGCGTAAGAATGCCACAGACTTAAGACAAAACTCACACTTAGAAAATTTGTTATACAACTCCTTATCTTTGAGAGTTTGGAGAACTATTCTGAGATTACTAGCATGATCCTCCTCATTCCTCGAATAAATCAGGATGTCATCAATAAACACGATAACAAGCATGTCAATACATGTCTTAAACACTCTGTTCATAAGGTCCTTGAATGTTGTAGGAGCATTAGTCAAGTCAAATGACATAACAAGAAACTCATAGTGACCATAACGGGTCCTGAATGTTGTGTTTGGGATGTCACTTTCTCTTACTCTCAACTGATGATAGCCAAATCTAAGGTCTATCATAGAAAAACAGGTGGCACCCTGAAATTGATCGAAGTGATCATCAATTCTCGGAAGAGGATACTTATTCTTAATCGTTACTTTGTTCAATTGGCAGTAATCAATACATATCCTAAGAGACCCATATTTCTTCCTCACAAATAAAACTAGAGCGCCCCAAGGTGAGACACTAGGTTAAATAAAACCTTTAACAAGAAGATGTTTCAAATGTTCTTTTAACTTCTTCAACTCAGCAGGAGCCATTTTGTATGGCAGAATAGAGATAGGTCGAGTATCGGGAAGAATGTCTATGCCAAAGTCTATTTCTCTCTTAGGTGTCAATCCGAGAAGGCCATCTAAAAACTCACTCACAACTAGAACTGACTGAATAAGCGGTGTCTTGATTTATCGTTTCAAGCACACCTCATCCAATTCTAGGTGTCAACAATTGTAATTCAGTATAAAACTCAACTAAATGAGTTGGGGTCGAATCCCACATGGAGCGGTACATGTTTTAAATTCAATCAAGAAGTATGAATGCGGTCTAATCAACCATAGGAATAAACATTATCGAAAAAAGACATATCAAATAAAAGGGGTGACACGAATGTCAGATGGGAATTTTTGTTTTAGATTATAAACTACAAATAGTCACAAACACTAGGAATTAACAATAATGAGACGAATTCTTGGGATGTGATCGATTATAGGCAAATATAGACATATGGGTAATTGCAACTATTAGTAAATAGCTAGATATTAGTAAGTAGCTAGTAAGGGAGGTAATTTTCTATTGAAAAATTACCCCTAATCATGTGATTTCTCTCGAACATCAACAAACATGCAAATTAAGAGCATCCCACACCTTAATCCATTCACTCTCTCGAGCTAAATGTGTGGATTTGGGTTTAGGGTTCACTCTCTCGAGCTAAACCCAGATCAACCCAATTCCCACAAACCATTAATCAAAAACCTTAGTTCTAAAACCTCTCCCTCGAGCAAGCCAAGAACACAAACATAGAACTGCATTTGCAACTACAATTCTTAAATTGAACCACATTTAATGATTAAACTCACTTTTAAATAGCATTTAAACTAACAATTAGCAATACCCATAAACTAAATCAGCACATGATCACACCCCAAGAATTGGGGTTTTAGCTAGACATTATAAAAAGTAAAAACAGTTACCAAATTGATTATCCATCAACAGGGTAAGAGTAATTTCGCCCTTATAATTCTCCAATCTGATGAATCTCAAAGACCCACTTCCAATTTCTCGAAAGTGAATTTCTTCAATGTCTCCAGATGATAGAAAGTAATAGAAAATATATGAGATGTCAAAAGTATGCTAAACAAAATATTCAAAAATGTATTTATAGTCGCCGAAAATAAGCTACGAAAGACCATTTGACGAAGTAAGTCAGGCTCGCTGATCCACTCGGCGAGCCGCCCTTTGATCTCCTTCATTTCTTTTTCGCCTCGTCATTCAGTATCCTTGGGTTCTATAACTTTAGGCGATCTATCACTTTATCGCGAAACTACTCGGCGATGTGCCAACTGCTCCTTTTTGTCGCCAATTTGGTTTCTTCCCTCAGGTCTGGCACACTGGAACTTTAGGCGGTGGAAAAGGCCCTTCGGCGATTTGCCAAATGCTCTTGGCGTTCACCAGGCTTGCCTTTCTTCAAATCTTCAGTTTGTTTCGTTCCTTTTTGCATGTAAGTGTTCTTTCTTTGTTCTTCAATCCTTGTACCTGAAAATCAAGGATTCTTTATCAGTTAATGGCACAAATTAAGCATTTGAGGACACTAAATCTATATAAACAAAGCCCTAAATGAGTACAAATCTCGAACTCATCAACACCCCCAACTTAAAATTTTTGTCACGACCCAAGCCTAGGGCCTAGACGTGACCGGCGAATGGGGAACCCCAAACAAGCCTCATAGCGTATCATTACACATCCTTGGTCGCGGAAGCAATTAAAATGACCATAAGCGATAAGCATAATCAAGGGGGAAATCGGGACTAAGGGAACAAGAGAAACAAAAAAAGGAATGATACATAAATACCATAGATGAGTCTAGCTCAAGCATAATACACAACTTGTCCAACACCACCTCTAAACATGAGTACTTAGCGGGGGCCAAGACAAACTACCGGGCTCACCCTCATAGTCAAAACATAACTAAAAAG
>NW_006239024.1:563826-588198 GCF_000226075.1 Solanum tuberosum | reverse complement strand
AAAAAAAAAAAAAAAAAATTGACCGTTGAACCGGACCGGAACCGGTTCTTACCGAACCGGATCAACCGGATAAAAATTTGGGTTCCATTTCGGTACCGGTTCCGGTTCCGGTACCTATAAGACCGGTTCCTTACCGGTTCAACCGGTACCGGTCTTACCGGTACGGGAACTGGACCAGAACCGGTTCAACCGGTACCGATCTTACCGGTACGGGAACTGGACCAGAACCGGATCGGACCGGACAAAAACCGGTCCGTTTGCCAGCCTTACACCGGGTGAACCGGGGCAAATTTGATGGGGAATTTCAACTCATAAGCGACCTTTCCAACACGCCTCAAGATCTCATAAGGCCCAACATATCGGGGGCTAAGCTTCCCCTTCTTACCAAACCTTATCACCCCTTTCATGGGCGACATCTTCAAGTAGACCCAATCACCTACTTCAAATTCAAGATCTCTTTTTCTATTGTCGGCATAAGACTTTTGCCGACTATGAGCCGTTTTCAACCTATCCCTTATAAGTCAAACTTTTTCCGTAGCCTCATAGACTACCTCGGGAACAAGAAGAGAAAATTCACCCACTTCAAACCACCCAAGCGGAGATCGACACCTTCTACCATAAAGTGCTTCAAAGGGTGCCATAACAATACTTGAGGAGTAGCTATTGTTGTAGGAAAGTTCTATCAAAGGTAGGTGGTCATCCCAATTACCTTTGAAGTCAATGACACACGCTCTCAACATGTCCTCTAGGGTTTGGATGGTGCGTTCCGCTTGACCATACATTTGAGGGTGAAATGTGATACTAAGTTTCACTTGTGTACCAAGCCCACTTTGGAAAGACTTCTAAAAATGGGAAGTAAATTAGGCATCTCTATCCGAAATAATCGACAATGGGGTCTATGCAACTTCACAATCTCATTAATGTACAACTTAGCATAATCTTCCACCGAATAAGAAACCTTGACGGGAAGGAAATGGGCTGATTTAGTCAATCTATCCACAATGACCTAAATGGAGTCATGTTGCCTACGGGTTTGAGGCAAACCTACCACGAAGTCCATATTGATCTCTTCCCACTTCCAAGTAGAGGTATCAATATCTTGAGTTAGACCTCCCGGTCCTTGGTGCTCGGCTTTGACTTGTTGGCAATTTGAGCACCTAGCCACAAAATTTGCTATGTCTCTTTTCATTCTGTTCCACCAATAAATCTCACGTAGGTCACGATACATTTTGGTGGCTCCCGGATGGATGGAGTATCGGGACCCATGGGCCTCCTCTAAGATTGTCTCTCTTAAGTCATCCACATCTGGCACACATAACCTCCCTTGGTGCCTAAGCACCCCATCTTCTCCTTGAGAGAAGGTTTCTATTGCTTTGTTGAGAACCGACTCTTTTAGTTCCATCAAAATAGGGTCAAGATGTTGCTTAGACTTCTCGTCAACAACAACCAATGACTCGGAATTATGACGGACCATGACACCTCCTTTTGGGGAATCTTCAAGTCGAACACCCAACTGGGCTAGCCTATGTACATCACGGGCTAACTCCCTTTTCTCTTCCTCTACATGTGACACACTACCCATAGATACACGACTCAAAGCATCCGCAACCACATTTGCTTTCCGGGGTGGTAAAGGACACTCATATCATAATCTTTCAAGAGACTCAACTACCTCCTTTGCCGGAGATTTAATTCTTTTTGGCTAAAAACATATTGAAGACTCTTGTGGTTGGTAAACACATCCACATGTACCCCATAGAGATAGTGTCTCCAAATCTTTAAAGCAAAGACTACGACCGCTAGCTCAAGGTCATGAGTTGGATAATTCTTCTCATGCACCTTGAGTTGTCTCGAGGCATAAGCTATAACCTTACCATGCTGCATGAGGACACAACCCAAACCCACTCGGGAAGCGTCACAATATACTACAAACCATTTGGTGCCCTCCTATAAGGTCAAAACCGGAGCGGAGGTGAGCTTATCTTTCAACAATTGGAAGCTCTTTTCACAGGATTCCGACCATTCGAACTTGGACTTCTTTTGAGTTAAGGCCATTAATGGAGATGCAATAGATGAAAATCCCTCGACAAACCTCCAGAAGTAACCGACCAAACCCAAAAGGCTTCGGATGTCGGAAGGACTCAAAGGGTCTAGGCCAACTTTTGACTGCATCGGTTTTCTTTGGATCAACTTCTATACCCTCACTAGAAATAATATGACCAAGGAAAGCAACCGATCTTAGACAAAACTTGCACTTGCTAAACTTATCATAGAGTTGGTGATCTTTGAGGACTTGCAATACTATCCTCAAATGATTCATGTGATCATCCTCACTTTTAGAGTATATCAAGATGTCATCAATAAAGACAATAACAAATGAGTCTAGACAATTTCTAAACACATGATTCATAAGGTCCATAAAAGCCGCCGGGGCATTTGTAAGACCAAAGGACATCACTAAGAACTCAAAATGACCATATCTTGTTCGAAAGGCTGTTTTTGGAATATCAACACCTTTCACCCTAAGTTGGTGATAACCCAACCTCAAATCAATTTTTGAAAAGTAACTCACTCCTTGAAGTTGATCAAATAAGTCATCAATCCTAGGGAGTAGATACTTGGTCTTAATGGTCTCCTTATTTAATTGTCGGTAATCAATACACATACGAAGAGATCCATCCTTCTTCTTCACAAATAACACCGGTGCACCCCAAAGAGATATACTAGGTTGGATGAAACCCTTATCCAACAAATCTTTGAGTTGAGATTTTAATTCCTTCAACTCTGTCGGGGCCATCCGGGAAGGAGGGATTGAAATGGGTTGTGTATCCGGCAATAAATCTATGCCGAAATCTATTTCCCGTTCATCCGTCGGGGCCATCCGATAGGGAGGGATTGAAATGGGTTGCGTATCCGACAACAAATCTATGTCGAAATCTATTTCCCGTTCGGGAGGAATTCTGGGTAAGTAATCGGGAAAGACTTCTGGAAAATCCTTCACTACGAGGACCGATTCCAAAGGAGGAATCTCGGACTCAAGGTCCTTGACCCTTACAATATGATAGAGACAACTCTTAGAAATCAACTTGCACGCCTTTAGACATGAAACGATCCTTCCCTAGGAATGGAATTTCCTCCCTTCCATTCTAAAATGGGTTCATTAGGAAATTGAAACTTCACAATTCGGGTCCTACAATCTATGGACACAAAACAAGCATGAAGCCAATCCATCCCCAATATAACATCAAAGTTTAACATATCAAGTTCCACCAAATCAACCAAAGTGACTCTATTGGGCAATGATATGGGACAACCCCTATAAACTATTTTAGCAACTATGGAATCACCCACCAAGGTAGAAACCGAAAAGGGTTTATCTAAGACATCGGGAAGTATATCAAACTTTATAGACACTAAAGGGGTTACAAAAGACAAAGTGGCACCGGGATCAGCAATGCATAAACATTAATTGAAAATACTTGTATTATACAGGTCACAACATCCGGAGAGATCTCTTGATCACCTCGAGATTGTAGAGCATAGAATCGATTCTTCTTAGAAGCATCGGGATTTGGGCCACTTGCTTGTGCTTGAGCATTTTACCTTCCTTGAGCCTTTAGCATAGGGCAGTCCCTCCTCATGTGGCCGCTGTTACCCCAACCATAGCAATTACCCGTGCCAATTAGGCACTTGTCTTCATGTTTTCGACCACACTTTGTACAAATAGGCTTCTCAACATAAGGACCACCACCTCTTGCTTCTTGAGGCTTAGGGGTAGACACTTTACCCTTGTTGACCCTTGGAGTGTTAGGAGGACCTTGGTTGGAAAACCTCTTTTTAAACTTTGGCTTATCTTGGATTTCAAACCTAACCTTAGAAGAATTTCCATCATCGGCCCTTGACCTCTTCAATTCTCTACCAACTTGCTTCAGCTTTTGCTCCTCAATTTGTTCGGCATGAACCATAAGACGAGAAATGTCCATGCTTGGGATTAGCATAGCCGACCTACATTCATCACAACAAGATCGGATACCCCCATAACAAATTTGTTCATTGTAGCTCTAGAGTCTGATACCAAACTAGGAGCATGCTTGGACAATTGAGTGAACTTGAGGCCATACTCCTTCACACTCATACCCCCTTGACGGAGGTTGATGAATTCTTGTATTTTCCTCTCCCTCAGTTCCAAGGGGAAAAACCTATCAAGAAAAGTCGAATTGAATACAGCCCAACTTATCAGACCCTCTCTAATAGGTCTCCCCTCCTTCCATTGTTCATACCACACTTGTGCCACATCTTTGAGTTGATAGGCGGCTAACTCCGCCTTTTCTTGAGAAGACACACCCATAGTCTCTAGAACCTTAAACACTTCATCAATGAGCCCTTGTGGATCCTCTTCCACTTTGGAGCCAAAGAAAGTAGGGGGATTCATCCTTGTGAAATCCCTTATCCTAAAAGCGGTAGTGCTAGCATTGGGATTCACTTGCACCCTAGCATCCCTAGCAACTTGAGTGGCCAACACTTGAGTCAAATTATGAATAGCCAACCTTATCTCAACATTAGACATAGCCCCTTCTTCAATAGGAACTTGAGGGTTTTGAGGAGCTTAAGGGGGAACCGCCTCATTCACATTCTCCTCACCGGCCCTCATTGCATTGTTCCTTCTTGTATTCATTGCCTATAAGCACAAGAAAAGGATTAGAAGAAATGGACTAAATAGAGTTAAGACTCTTAGGCACGACTATGGAATAACAAAAGAATGAAAGTTCCTAAGCATCTCGTAGCTTCTCATTCATAAGTGTGGCACGCTTCACACCCATGAACAAGACTCTACTCGACGTGGTATCTTGTGACATAAATCCTACATTATTGTCAATCTTATGCTCTAATACCAAGTTTGTAAGGACCCGAGAGCACCCTCCTAGTCGTTACCGGCGTATTTGACCTCGAAGAGGTCTTATACAAGCCCTTAGCGTTCGTCATAGCATGTATCATAGAATAAAATCACAGAAAATTTAAACTTTACTTGGAAGTTCAACTTCACTTCATATATGAAAAATAGAATCTAACTTCGTCACAATGTACCATCTAGACATAGAAGTAACGAAATGGGACTTAGCCCTTACATCAATAAGAAGTCTACAAATAGGAAAGTACAACAATGTCTTTCAACATAATCAAAGAACTAAACATAGAAGCTAGATCATAGGGTCTTGTCCTCGGACTTGAGGACTGACAAACTTGGGGAAGAAACTCTAAGTGTCTTAAGAAGTAAGCTTGAATCCTCAACGGCCCGAACCTAAATGTTTGGGGAAAAGGGAGAAAATACGGGTTAGTACAACACACGTATTAAGTATGGCTACTATGCTTAAAAACCATTGAAACCTACATAAAAGGACATTTAGTTAAAACATGCTTTTTACCAAGTAAATCCAATATGCACACAAAGTAAGCATCATAATCCAAACCAACATAATATCATTCCAACATGTAGACAACCCAAGCAATACTAGTGCAATGCAAAGAATAGAACCCCATAACCCTATTCAAAGCCAAGTATCACATTAAGCAACCCACTTCATGCATACATTCATAAGATCATATTTCAATATAACTTACCATATTCATAATGATCATACATAACATAGCTTCAACATACATAAGTCATAATCATACATAGCATAGCTTCAACATATATAAGTAATAATCATACATAGCATAGCTTCAACATACATAAGTCATAATCATACATAGCATAGCTTCAACATATATAAGTAATAATCATACATAGCATAGCTTCAACATACATAAGTCATAATCATACATAGCATAGCTTCAACATATATAAGTAATAATCATACATAGCATAGCTTCAACATACATAAGTCATAATCATACATAGCATAGCTTCAACATATATAAGTAATAATCATACATAGCATAGCTTCAACATACATAAGTCATAATCATACATAGCATAGCTTCAACATATATAAGTAATAATCATAAAGCTGGACTAACTAAACGTGAGACCTCCATCTCATTTACATGCCCTTTCGGTGCTAAGCATCTAATTCCCTTTTGTAATCATTTTTAGTCATCACATAAGTTCACATTAGGCTTTACTCGACTTTTATGTAGACATCTTACCATAATAGCTCATATGTGTTCATAAGTGAGTAACAATCCTTTCACTTTAGAAACACTTAGCAAGTGAGTAAACCTTTCACTTTACATTACATTATAATCATGAGAACTACCTTTCCATCATATAGTAATCATACCATAGCATACATGCATACTTCATAGCTAATTGAAGTGCACAGGGTTAAGAATGAGGAAACTAGGTCATCAACCCACAACGACACCTTAGGTATTGCATCATTACAATCTAAGTAATTCACCTTTTGATACTTGAGTTCAAAGAAGGACCAACCTTCATACCTTCTTGCCCTTCATAGGGCATTCATACTTCAATTACCAAACAATTCATAACCAATACATAATACATGGTAATTCATGAAGTAATAACAAAATCAACATCAATATAAGAAATTGACATATTCCCTTCATAGCCTTCAACGCTTCATTCAAAGACTCGATCCTAATTTCATAAAAATTATACATAACCTAGGGTAAAATCATCATACAAACATGAATTACATAACATCACATTCAATTCATAGCCTTCAATCGATATCCAACACAAACTAGGGTTAGAATTAGGAAAAAAGGAGAAACATGGGTCTCATGGCGAATTCTTCAAGAAACCAAAAATACAACATAAATTCATCCATAATTGTTCATATAACATCAATAAAAGTCAGTTTATAACATCAATTTCACTTTAGAAAGAAGACCCACGTTTTTGGATTGAAACCTAGAAATTGGAGATTTTGAAATTCATCTTGAAGGGGCCTCTTGGGCAAAGGAATACCATGAGTGATAAGAAACCATACCTTATTGACGAATTAGTCACGAAAATCCGAGTTGAAACCTTGGAAAGTTGGTCTTTTTCTTGAAGCTCCAATCTTCTTCAATGGAGTTCTTGAGAAGAGAGAGAGAGTAGAGAGAAGGAGGAACTTTAGGTTTTGATCTTTGGGGTTTTGTGTTTGAGTGATAAAAGTGAGATAAGTTGATTGAAAAATCATTATATACACGTCCCCTGAAGTACCCTAAATACCCCCCACTTAGTTAGACTCTTTAGTGAAGTAAAAATCGATTTCTGAATTTCTGCATTTTCATTGCAGAACAAGTCCGCGACGCGGAGCTGTTCCCTGAAGATATTTGGAATTAAATATTGAGACAGTAGAGTCCGCGAAATGACCGCGTCGCAAACTAACTTTTTGCTCATTGGGGGAGCTAGTCCGCGACACGGAGCTATTCCCTCCAAGTGCAATCGGCAAGCTGCCTTGGCAGCTTGCTTGGCCCAGGTTGGGGTCCTCCTCGGGCCCCTTAGGGTGACCCCGGGATGTGGTATTCGAACGTTTTGACCCTATAAACATATATTTACCTAATTTACACCTTTTTAAAAGATTATACCATCATACGACACTCCCAAACCTGCCCAAAACCTAAGGACACACTGGAACACATTTTTCTCTAGTTTCCGGACGTCGTGGTCGTTTCTTGACGTTTAGACTTTTACTCTTCCAAACCAAGTCAATTGCATTAATTTAGGTTTATAAAAATCATTTTAACTATTTTTAAGTCATTATTCATAAGGTGAGGCTCTAACTTAAGTCATATAATTTCCGGGGTATTACAGGGCGATCAAGAAAGACGTTTGGCGAGTCACCGAATGAACTCGGAGAGCTGAGGCTTCCCGCCAAAAGTGATAGACTCTAATCTAGCCAAAACACAAAATTAAGGGCGATCAAGGGGGATGTTGGTGAACCGCCGAACGGTTTGGGGAGCTCAACCCAGCTCGTTGAATTGCCCAATGTGCCAAATTTTAACCCCGTTTCCCTAATTCAAGCCCGCAACCTCTGAAAACAAAATTAAACAATACACTTATGCACTTAAGGTAAGACCCATTTGACCCATGCCACTGGGGTACTTAGACTTTCCCCAGTTTGGCCAAAATTGGCCATTTGACAAAAAAAATTCCCTTAAGAATGATGTCAAACGCTCCATTATTAGGCAAAGTACGTCATTTAGTGCAATTGGGGGTTAATCAGAATTCACCCGACTAGACCCAACAAAAGTTTACCGCAACCCAATAATTTATGATCAATTTTAAAGCACAAAACTCGGGAAATCAACAATTTAAGCAATTTAGGCACGATTACGAAACTAGCATAGGCAAACTAGAACGACAACTACAATTTTAATACAGGCCCAGCACACAACAACAAGATTTAAAAAAATGCATTCGAGTTCAACCGCTATTTAAGAGTTTGGGGTTCAGAAAACCAACCTTTAAGCCAAAAGAAGAGTTTGAAATGCTAGGCAGCAATGTAATCCAAATTCGAGCACGAGATCAAGAGCAAAAAGCAAGTACAATAACAAAAATACGGGAAATATGAAGTGTGGGTGTGAGGGCACGAGGTTAGAAAAGAGAGAATATGAAAGATTTTGAAATTTTAAACCTTTGTCCTTTTAAAACCTTTCAGTTGGCAGCCCTTTAGGCGATATTAGTCGTCCTCGCCGAATCACTCGGTGATCCACCGAGTGGTGATTTACCTCACCAAGTTTCACAGGACCTCTAGTTAATTTGGGGGTCCAAACGGCGGACAAGATTGGGCTAGCCAACCTATTCGGCGAGTCACCGATTCGTCCATATATAGGCATGCCGAGTTTTACAGACTCTCACCTGTGATTTTTGTGAGTCCACTGACATTCCAAGTCTTTCACCGATTGGACTCTTCGCTCGCCAAACTGCATTTTTCAAACACATTCCATTTTTCAACCTGCACAATAAACACCCGTTATTCCAAAATCAAACACAAAGCATTAAAAACTTGGGTTGCCTCCCAAGAAATGCCTTAGTTAATGTCGTGGCACGACGCAAGTACCCACTCAAGCTTTGTTCTTGGGGTTCGCCATAGTATCACTAGGCAAATCTCATTGTTGTCTTGGGTTTAAATGTGAAGAAATTTGACCCATTTGTGTGTCTAATTGCTTGATAGAGACAGAATGTGAGGTTACCATCTGGTTGAGAGTCGATACATCTTCCGTTATTTCCTTCAACACTTTATCGGACCCTTCAACCTTGTTGAGAATGCGTGAAATCATGTCTTCCGTACGGCCAACCTCAAAATCTTTGGGCTTTTAACACTCATGGGGAGGCACATATCTATCCTTCTCCTTTTATCTTTCCTTCCAAGAGGTGTTACGATCACGCCACTCTCTGTCATGGTCTCTCCAGCCCTCATCTCTAATTCAGCCTTAGTTTCCATCCGGCCTTGGGTAGTTAGCATGATAGCCTCCTCCTTGGTTGGCGAGAAAGTTCACTTCTTTACTGTACAATGCTTCAAATTTGGCCTCTTCGGGGTTTACACCACCAACACCGACAACATTAACACTCCTTGTACCAGAACCCATAACATTCTTGGTCAAGATGTTCAATTTGGTCATCATCTTAGCCATGTTTTGGTCTCTCTCTTCATCCTTTTTCGATCTGCTCCTTTGTCAGTTTATAAGTGAGAGGAGAGACTTGATCTTCGTAGGTGTATCATGCCTGGTTAATCGTGGTCATGCCATCAAGGAGTTGGGCTACTATTACATAAGGTTGTTGCATTAAACCTCCTGTAGAAAGTTGATCAGCCACTCCCTTGTGCATCGAATCAGGGCTTCTGTAGAAGTATTGCAGTAGTACGTTATCGGGAAGTTCATGAGTTGGGCATTGCAGCACCATCTTCTTAAACCTTAGCCAAGTCTCATGGAATTGCTCACCCTTCAAGCTCTTGAAGCTTTGAATATTGTCCTAAACAGTCATCATTTTTTAAGGAGGGAAAAATAGCACTTGGAATGCGGTAATAAGCTCTTCCCACGAAGTGATAGAATCTCTTAGAAACTCAGCCAACCACCAGCATGCTTCTCCCATTAGAGAAAATGGGAACAACCTCAGCCGCACGATTCTTGAGATATGTTCTTAAAATAGAATGGTCCACAAACATAAAAAAATTCCTTATATGCTCATAGGGATCCTCATGAGCAAGACCTCCAAACAAACCCTTCCGCTGTAGGAGCTGCAACATGGTGCTTGTAATGTGAAACACAACGTTTCCTTAAGCTGGAGGCAAATGAGTGGAACCAACACCACCCATTTGGTTAGGGTCATTGACATTCGGGCCATTGACATCATTGAGATTCCCAATGTCATCTTTGTGGCCCACTTGGCTACCATTGCTTCCTTGACACTCATTTCCTCCTCTGTTTTAACAAAAGCAACACAAAACAAAAACTAAAAGTAAGTAGATTCAACTATGGCTAACAAGAACACAATTCAACTTCACCAAAAGAATTTCAAACAACACCACTCCCCGGCAGCGGTGCCATTTTGATTTATCGTTTCAAGCACACCTCATCAAATTCCAGGTGTCAACGATCGTAAATCAGTATAAAACCCAACTAAATGAGTTGGGGTCGAATCCCACAGGAAGTGGTACGTGTTTTAAATTTAATCAAGAAGTATGAATGCGGTCTAATCAACCAAAGGAATAAACATTATCAGAAAAAGACATATAAAATAAAAGGGGTGACACGGATGTCAGATAGGGATTTTGGTTTTAGAGTATAAACTACAAACAGTCATAAACACTAAGAATTAACAATAATGAGACAAATTCTTGGGATGTGATCGATTATAGGAAAATATAGACATATGGGTAATTGCAACTATTAGTAAATAGCTAGATATTAGTGAGTAGGCTAGGCTATAAGGGAGGTAATTTTCTCTAGAACAATTACCCTGAATCATGTGATTTCTCTCGAACATCAACAAGCATGCAAATTAAGAGGAACCCACACCTTAATCCATTCACTCTCTCGAGCT
This sequence comes from Solanum tuberosum, assembly GCF_000226075.1. Taxonomy (NCBI): domain Eukaryota; kingdom Viridiplantae; phylum Streptophyta; class Magnoliopsida; order Solanales; family Solanaceae; genus Solanum; species Solanum tuberosum. Next base: position 577,199 of record NW_006239024.1, on the reverse strand, counting down.
AAATGTGTGGAATTGCGTTTAGGGTTCACTCTCTCGAGCTAAACCCAGATCAATCCAATAACCACAAACCATTAATCAAAAACCTTTCTAAAACCTCTCTCTCGAGCAAGCCAAGAACACAAATATAGAACTGCATTTGTAACTATAATTCTTAAATTAAACCACAATTAATGATTACACTCACTTTTAAATAACATTTAAACTAACAATTAGCAATACCCATAAACTAAATCATCCCATAATCACATGATCACACCCCAAGAATTAGGGTTTTAGCTAGACATTATAAAAAGGTAAAAACAATTACCAAATTGATTATCCATCAACTAGGTAAGTGTATTTTCTCCCTTACAATGCTCCAATTTGATGAATCTAAAAACCCACTTACAATTTCTCAAAAGTGGATTTCTTCAATCCTTCAAAGCTAAGGAAAACTCTATAGAAATCTGTCTTCAGATGATAGAAATTATTAAAAAAGTATCTCAAATGTCAAAAAGATGTCAAACTAAATGTTCAAAAATGTATTTATAGTTGCCGAAAATAGTCTACGAAAGCCCATTTGGCGAAGTAAGTCGGGCTCGCTGATCCACTCGGCGAGCCGCCCTTTGATCTCCTCCATCACCTTTTTGCCTTTTCATTGAGAACCCTTGGGTTTTGTAACTTTAGGCGATCTATCACTTCATTATGGAACTACTCGGCGATGTGCCGACTGCTTCTTTTTGTCACCGATTTGGTTTCTTCCCTCAGCACTGGCACACTGGAACTTTAGGCGGTGGAACTGGCCCTTCGGCGATTCGCCAAACACTCTTGGCGATCACCAGGCTTGCCTTTCTTCAATTCTTCAATTTGTTTTGTTCTTTTTTTTTTTCATGTTAGTGTCCTTTCTTTGTTCCTCAATCCATGTACTTGAAAATCAAGGATTCTTTATCAGTTTATGGCACAAATTAAGCATTTGAGGACACTAAATCTATATAAATAAATCCCTAAATGAGTCCAAATCTTGGACTCATCATGTCTCAACACTAGAATCATTAACTCAGACTAAATGATAGATGCACCCCTTAGAGACTAACTTTTTGGCATTAAGGTATAAAATAAAATGACCATTAGGCACTGCTTGTCACGACCCAAGGGTATACCCTAGGTGTAACATGGCGTACTTGACCCCGTAGGGTCTCATGCAAGCGCTTAGCATATCATAACATAAGATAAAAGAAAAGTTCGGAAATTTAAAAAAAAACTTTAATCCGTACAATCGAAAACATTTTCATAGGCAAGCGGAAGTCTTTCTATACTTTTGTCTCAAACCATCTACTACAATCTTTAGAATAAGACTCTTGGGAAAAAGCCCATACAATAGTCTCAACATGAAATAAAAGACATAAAGGAGATAAAGGGTGTTATCCTCGAAGCTATGAGGACTCACTAACTCTTCAACTCCTTGCAATTTCTAGAAACATATTTCCAAGAGTAGAACTCAATCTCCAAACGCTACATTTGATGAGAATGTAGGAAAAGTATGTGTTAGTACAAAATGTACTAAATATGTTAGCTAGCATAATCATAAGAGCATAAGACAAGGGTTAGTCAATATAAGACATAATCCAAAATCATATGAAATACTTCATGAACATAAACTGTAAGCATAAGAGGCAATATCATAATCATAACAATAAAAGTCTCCAACTTAAGAATTATATAAGCATAATTGATTCTTAGTCATCTATACCATAATAGAACCATTCTCAAGTAACCTCAAAAGCATACATGTGCAAAGCATGAATAACATCCCATAATACCACCCAAGCCAAGTACCCCTTTATGGTCATCTTAATCATAGTTTATATACATGGTAATCTATTAAGCTTCTCTACCATAAGGGTACCATACTCCTAGGTAACCTCAAGGCACACTTGTTCAATGCAAGAAAGGCATTCCATACTACCCTTCATACTAAGCATAACCTTGAAGTCATCCTAGTCATATTCACCCTCATTTGGTCTCACTATCGGCTTTCTTCATGTAGACAAGGCAACTATCACCTTTAGTCAAACACATCTTGGAAGGGAACTATAGCAAAAACCCAAGCTAAACTACACTATTTGAGAGAACCCTTCACAACTAGTCTCAAGTCATACTTGTGCAATGTATGAATATCATCCAATACTACTATCCACACTAAGTACTCCTTTAGGCTATAATGAATGCTCACTAGTTGTGTACTAGCCCCTCTTGACTTTTTGCCTCTATGCACTTAAGGTACTTCTCTTCTTAGTACAAGGCAAGACATCACACATGAGTGAGCACAAGACATCAATTCAAGGCTACCAAGGAATAGCACCCTACTAGGCTAGACTAAGCTAATAATCTAACTAACATGTATACATTATGCTAAGTCAAACTACCATGGAGGTCATACTATCATGCAAGTCCAAGCTATTTAAGGAAGGGTACAATTGTCACAATCTACCTACCATGCAACACATCCCATGATGCTAATGCAAGCTATCCTTAGGAGAGTATGATCCTCAATCCTAAGCTACCATGAGTACTACTAACTCAAGCTACCCCTGAGATGCCTTTTAAAATACAAAGTCAAGATACCCTTACAGGCACATCAAAATGCTAATGTAAGTTTTCCTTAAGAGAGTATAAATCTCAATCCCAAGCTATCATTAGGAGAGTATATGTCTTCAATCCTAAAGCTACCATGAAATAGTCTTGGCCAAACCAAATCAAGCTACCATGAATGCATTTTACAATGCTAGTTCAAGCAATCCATAGGAGAGTATAAATCCTCAATCCTAAGCTATCATTAAATGGTCTTGTCTTACCAAGTCAAGCTACACATGAAGGGATCATATATCACAACTTCAAGCTATTCTAGCCTATCATGCTTTGACTCATTTTAGGTTATTAAGACAACCTAGAATCATTCTACGTGAGAGTGCCTAAGTGTGTAAGTGAGAATGGACTTTCAACAATAAACCACAAAATCTCATCATATTGGGTTTACCCCCAAAGCCCTAACCTTGATAACTACAAGCCTTATTCTAAAGCTTGACTTCATTCTATAATCATTCATATCTAGATTTCAAGACATTCAACTACATTCTTCATTACTAGGTCATTCTAGTCATAATTCATCATAAAGGTTCAATTTCATCTAGACAAGTCAAGATCCTTCATATTCAATAAAGTCTAGTTCAACTCATGATTATATGTTCCTAACCTTGAACAATTACTACTCATAACATTGATTTAAGAAGATCACCTATGAACCTTCAATTTCACCTCTAATGGCATAAACCCACAAATATCACATTCATCAATTTAGACTAGGGCTTACCATAGAATTCACATAAATTCATCATAATATCATAATTCAAGGCTAATACAATCATAATTAGGCATTATCTACTAGATTGGAATCATACCCAAACCTTACCCACAATGTAAGAAGAACCCTAGCTAGAATTGGGTTTTTGACTTCACAATTAGGGGATTTCTAGGGGGCACTATGGGTGGAAGAACCCATAGATGAATAAGCTACCATACCTTAATTCAAAGCCCTACACAAGCCTTCATCAATGGAGTATTTTTTCTTGACCTAAGCTTCAAGCTCTTTCTTCTTCTTCAAGTCTTAGGTTTTCTAGAGAATGAAATATTTTGAGGTGAAGAACTTTTGGGATCTTCTGGGGTTTTTGAAATTAATGACTTAGTTGGGGTGGTTAATGACTTAAAATAGTCTATATAGGTGTATATAGTCTATGTCAAACGACCCCCACTTAATATCAACTAAAAAGGAATTTACTAAATAACCCCTCACTAGGTTGCCACTCCCAGGCACCACGAGAGGACATCGTGAGCCGTGGCCCTGCTCGTGGTCCTTGGGCAGTGGCTAAGTCTTTGTGTCTTGGCCTCCAAAAATCTAAGGGATAACCACAAGACCTCCCATGATCTGTGGTCAACACCACGAGTCGTGGTGATGGTTGTGGTCCCTAGGCAGTGGCATAGCCTCAAGGCCTTGCCTCCCACAGGTCTAAGGAGACTTCACGAGACACTTTACGAATTGTGGTCAAGACCACTGGTCGTGAAGACGGTCGTGAACATGGTTCAGTTCTTGGCTTAAAAAGTCTTGGCTTCCATCATCCTATGGCATCTTCACGAGCCTTCCCACGAACCGTAGTCAAGACCACTGATCGTGAAGTGGATCGTGGAGGTATGCCACTTTGAGGCATCCCTTAGGAAGATACTGCCTTGGCCTCACAAACCACACCACGAGCTGTGGTCTACACCACTGGCCGTGGTGGTGGTCGTGGACTTGAGGCAGTGTGCTCCAAGCTTTGGGGCATCTTTGGCCTTTGGCTTAGGCTTTTCCCCTTAGCCTTGGCACTTGCCATTACAACCCTCAATAGAATCTTAAATGGTCTTCTAAACTACGGAGTGTAACACGTGCCTTGAATTTTAACCCCTAAATCCGTCATTCTAAGTACGAGAAGTCTCATCTACGATTCTAATCCACATACATCAAACTCTAGAACCCTAGCTTAAGGCTCTAGTCTAGTCTACTAGTTTTCAGGGCATTACAATATCTCCCCCTTGGGAACATTCGTCCTCGAATGACATTTCTAAACCTCTTAAAGGAAACGACTCTAGACTAGCAGCCCATCATGCATGCAATACATCTAAATGCACACAACCAAGGAGGAAAACTTCAATTCCAATCTAAACATAATCAATGCAACACAAGGGAGTAGGAACTACTTCTACCAACCCAAAATGCATGAAAATCTATATCTACTCATTTTCAAGGAGGAACTAACATCTCCTAACTAAAGCATGGTCAACATACACTTATGGTGCCTAAATGCAAATGGACTCAAAGATGCTACAACATGAGCCAAAACAGTGCATATAAGTCATTTCTAGCAAGACCTAAACATTTTCATGAACATGCATATACGGAAATCATGGCAACACATAATCACATAATAACCTTACTAGATAGGCACACTATTTCCCCCTTGGGAGTAGGCCTACACAAGTTCTTCTAAACATCATTCATACTAGAGTCAACTTCAAAGTCCATCATAACAAGTCACAAAAGACAAGAAATGCGGAAATTTACTAAAGCATGAAACACATACCGGAAGGGACATGATGAGATCACTCTTGATCTTCTCTAGATTGGAGAGCATAAACACTATTCTTCTTTTGAGGCTCCACCTCCCCACTACTAGAGGCAACTTGCTTACCCTCCCTTCTTGTAACCTTATCATAGAACGACCATGTCCATCGGACCCATCACCTCATCAAGCTTATCTTCCTCCATTTCTTGAGCATACACCATAAGACGTGAGATATCCATATCATCATGGAGCATTGTCGTATGACATGCTTTTGCCACTAATTTAGACACACCCATCACAAACCTACTCATCATATCCCTTGGTTTTGCTACCAAAGATGAAGCATACTTAGACAAAAGAGTAAATTTCAAGGCATACTCTTTAACACTCATGTTACCTTGCTTAAGATTGATGAACTCTTCCATCTTAGCTTCCCTCAACTCTCGGTAAAGAACCTATCAAGAAACACTGACTTAAATGCTTCCCACTCTATAGGACCCGTTTCTACTGGCCTATTATGTTTCCATTGTTCATACCAAATTTGGGCCACATCCTTCAATTGGTAAGCGGCTAGCTCCTCTTTCTCTATTGAAGTCACCCCCATGATAGCTAACACTTTATAAACCTCTTTTATGAACCCATTTGAATCTTCTTCCACCTTGGAGCCACTAAACTCCGGAGGGTTTATCCTCAAATACTCTCTTACCCTAGAAGCACCCATCCCCCTTATTGGGTTTGCCGGTGCAACTACTTCTCTATTGGCTTGCGCCATCAAGGCTTGAGCCAACAATTGCATAGAAGCCCTAAACTCCGCAAGAGTGACATTCTCAATTGGAGGGTCATTTGGAGCTTGGTGTGGAACTTGGAAAGGAACCTCTTGGTCCACATTTCCTTCCTCTTCTCTCCTAGCATTTTCCCTTGTATTAGCCATACCTTGAAAAACAACGGGCATGGATTAGAAAAAGGGCCTACTAAAGCCAAACTCTATGGCACGACTTAGAGAATGAAGAAGTGAGATTTTCTAAGCATCCAATAGCCTCCTATTCATAAATGTGGCATGCTTCACATTTTTGAACAAGACTCTACTAGACGTGGTTTGAGAAAATCCTAGAACCATTCTAGACCTTATGCTATCATACCAAGTTTGTCATGACCCAAGGGTATACCCTAGGTGTAACTTGGCGTACTTAACCCCAAAGGCGTCTCATAAAGCCCTTAGCATATCATAACATAAGATATTAGAAAAGTATGGAAATTTTTAAAAAAACTTTTATCCGTACAATCGTAAACATTTTTATAAGCAAGCGGAAGTCTTTCTATACTTTTGTCTCAAACCTTCTACTACAATCTTTACAATAAAACCCTTGGGACAAAGCCCATACAATAGTCTCAACATGAAATAAAAGACATAAAGGAAATAAAGGGTGTTGTCCTCGAAGCTATGAGGACTAACTAACTCTTCAACTACTTGCAACTTCTAGAAACTTATCTCCAAGAGTAGAACTCAATCTCCAAACCCTACATTTGATGTGAATGTAGGCAAAGTATGCGTTAGTACAAAATATACTAAATATGTTAGCTAGCGTAATCATAAGAGCATAAGACAAGGATTAGTCAATATAAGACATAATCCAAAATCATAAGAAATACTTCATGAACATAAACTATAAGCACAAGAGACAATATCATAATCATAACAATCAAAGTCTCCAACATAAGCATCATATAAGCATAATTGACTCTTAGTCGTCTATACCATAATAGAACCATTCTCAAGTAACCTCAAAAGCATACATGTGCAAAAGCATGAATAGCATCTCATAATACCACCCAAGCCAAGTACCCCTTTTTGGTCATCTTAATCATAGTCTATATACATGGTTAACTCTTAAGCTTCTCTACCTAAGGGTACCACACTCCTAGGTAACCTCAAGGCACACTTGTGCAATGCAAGAAAGGCATCCCATACTACCCTTCACACAAAGAATAACCTTGAAGTCATCCTAGTCATATTCACCATCCTTTGGTCTCACTATTGGCTTTCTTCATGTAGACAAGGGAATTATCACCTTTAGTCAAACATATCTTGGAAGGCAACTATAGCAACAACACAAGCTAAACTACACTATATGACAGAACCATTCACAAGTAGTCTCAAGTCATACTTGTGCAATGTATGAATAGCATCCCATACTACTATCCACACTAAGTACTCTTTTAGGCTATCATCAATGCTCACTAGTTGGGGACTAGACCCTCTTGACTATTTTCCTTTATGCACTTAAGGTACTTCTCTTCTTAGTACAAGGTAAGACATCACACATGAATGAGCACAAGACATCAATTCAAGGCTACCAAGGAATAGCACCCTACTAGGCTAGACCAAGCTAATAATCTAACTAACATGTCTACATTATGCTAATCCAAACTACCATGTAGGGCATACTATCATGCAAGTCTATGCTATTTAAGGAAGCATACAATTGTCCCATCCTACCTACCATGCAACACATCCCATGATGCTAATGCAAGCTATCCTTAGGAGATTACGATCCTCATTCCTAAGCTTCCATGAGTACTACTAACTCAAGCTACCCTTGATATGCCATTTAAAATGCAAAGGAAAGCTAACCTTACAAGCACCTCAAGATGCTAATGTAAGCTATCCTTAGGAGAGTATGATTCTCAATCCTAAGCTACCATTAGGGGAGTATATGTCCTCAATCCTAAAGCTACCATGAAATGGTTTAGGCCAAACCAAATCAAGCTACCATGAAAGAATTTTACAATGCTAGTTCATGCTATCCATAGGAGAGTATAAATAATCAATCCTAAGCTATCATGAAATGGTCTTGTCTTACCAAGTCAAGCTACACATGAAGGGATCATATATCACAACTTCAAGCTATTCTAGCCTATCATGCTTTGATTCATTTTAGGTTATTAAGCCAATCTAGAATCATTATATGTGAGATAACCTTGAATCTCCTAGCATATTCATGCCTAAGTGTGTGTAAATGAGAATGGACTGTCAACAATACACCACAAAATCTCATCATATTGGATTTACCTCCAAATCCCTAACCTTGATAACTACAAGACTTATTCTAATGCTTGACTTTATTCTATCATCATTCATATCTAGATTGCAATACATTCAACCACATTCTTCATTACTAGGTCATTCTAGTCATAATTCATCATAAAAGTTCAATTTCATCTTTACAAGTCAAGATCCTTCATATTCAATAAAGTCTAGTTCAACTCATGATTATATGTTCCTAACCTTGAAAAATTACTACCCATGACATTGATTTAAGAAGATCACCTATGAACCTTCAATTTCACCTCTAATGGCATAAACCCACAAATATCACATTCATCAATTTAGACTAGGGTTTACCATAGAATTCACATAAATTCATCATAATATCATAATTCAAGGCTAATACAATCATAATTAGGCATTATCCACTAGATTGGAATCATACCCAAACCTTACCCACAATGTAAGAAGAACCCTAGCTAGAATTGGGTTTTTGACTTCACAATTGTGGGATTTCTAGGGGGCACTATGAGTGGAAGAACCCATATATGAATAAGATACCACACCTTAATTCAAAGCCCTACACAAGCCTTCATCAATGGAGTATTTGTTCTTGACCTAAGCTTCAAGCTCTTTCTTTTTCTTCAAGTCTTAGGTTTTCTAGAGAGTGAAATATTTTGAGGTGAAGAACTTTTGGGATCTTCTGGGTTTTGGAAATTAATGACTTAGTTAGGGTGGTTAATGACTTAAAATAGTCTATATAGGTGTATAAAGTCTATGCCAAACGACCCCCACTTAATATCAACTAAAAAGGAATTTACTAAATAACCCATCACTAGGCTGCCACTCCCAGGCACCACGAGAGGACCTCACGAGCCGTGGTCCTGCTCGTGGTCCTTGGGCAGTGGCTAAGTCTTTGTGTCTTGGCCTCCAAAAAGCCAAGGGATAACCATGAGACCTCGCACGATCCGTGGTCAACACCACGAGTCGTGGTAATGGTCGTGGTCCTTAGGCAATGTCTTGGCCTCAAAACCTTACCTCCCACAAATCTAAGAAGACATCACGAGACACCTCACTAACCGTGGTCATGATCACAGGTCGTGAAGGTGGTCGTGAACATGGGTCGATTCTTGGCTTAAAAAGTCTTGGCTTCCCTCATCCTAAGGCATCTTCACGAACCTTCCCATGAACCGTAGGCAAGACCACTGGTCGTGAAGTGGCTCATGGAGGTATGCCACTTTGAGGCAGCCCTTAGGGAGCTACTACCTTGGCCTCATGAACCACATCGCGAGCCGTGGTCTACTCCACTGGCCATGGTGGTGGTCGTGGACTTGAGTCAGTGTGCTCCAAGCTTTGGGGCAGCCTTGGCCTTTGGCTTAGGCGTTTCCCCTTAGCCTTGGCATTTGCCCTTACCACCCTCAATAGAATCTTAAATGGTCTTCTAAACTACGGGGTGTAACACGTGTCTTGACGTTTAACCCCTAAACCTGTTATTCTAAGTACGGGAAGTCTCATCTACGACTCTAATCCACATACATCAAACACTAGAACCCTAGCTTAAGGCTCTAGTCTAGTCTACTAGTTTCCGGGGCATTACACTACTGAACTACTCCTCCATTCTATAATTGGCACATTAGGAAACTGGAACTTAACTACTCGAGTTCTACAATCAACTGAGGCATACCTAGAATAACATCAATGTCCACCCAGTCTAACTAGACTAAGTTAGCCATAGTGTCCTATTTATTGACAGAGATGATACAATCATGTTAAACTCTCTCGGCTAGAATAGAATCACCAACAAGTATGTAAACACTTAACGGCTCAAGAAGTCGTTAAAGAAGAATATAAAATCTCATAGCAATATAATGTGTCACAAAAGATAGACTTTCACCTGGATCAAGCAATCCATATACATCAAAAGTAAAGACTTTGATCATACCAGTGACAACATCTAATGAATTCTCCTGCTCTTGGAGACTAGTGATAGCGTACAGGTCGTTTGCTCCTCCGTGTGTCCCTAAAGTAGCTCCTCTAGGTGTAGTTCTGTCTACCGGAGCTGCTGAAGAAGATTGGGCTCTATTTTCCCATTAACATTACCCTGCATGTTCTTAGGGCACTCTCTCATGAAGTGGTCTGTCTGACCACAGTTGAAACAACTATTGGAGCTGTGAAGACCCACTCCAGGGTGGTTTCTACCACACTTAGCACATGTAGGAGTCCAATTGACCCTTTGTGCCACACTACCCTGAGATTGAATAGGTCGAGCTCTGAAGTTCTGCAAATTCTGATTCTTGAACTCACCTCTATTTTTTGGTGCAGGTGCGCTAGCAGATGATGGAGCAGGTCTATACCTTTGTGGAAAAAGGACAGGTTTGCATTATCGGCCTTCTACTGTCCGTACTTGTTGCCAATTTTCTTAGCCTTCTTGCTGCGAAACTCTTCCCTATCTCTAAACACGTGTTCCTCAACCTGATCCACATGGATCATAAGCCTTGGTATGTCCATGTCCCCTATAAACATAGAAGCCTTACCATCTTGGCTTGACAAGCGGGACAGTCCAGACACAAATAGACTCATCCTGCTCCTCACATCAGCAACCAAGCATAACGGGACAATTGCGTGAACTTTAGGGTGTACTCATGCACACTCATGGACTCCTGCTTAAGAGTGAGAAATTCTCTTACCTTTGCCTCTCTCAACTCATGGGGAAAGAAACGCCCCATGAAGGCACTTTCAAACACAACCCAACTCACAATTGATGCCCCTTTAACCTTGCTCTTTTACCATTGGTCGTACCAAATCCTAGCAACGCCCTTGAGCTGGTATGCAACTAAATCCACTCTATCAACATCAACAACATGCATAACCTCAAACACCTTCTACAGCTCCTCCACAATGTTCTTCGAATCCTCAGTGACATATAACCCTATTAATACCAGAGGATTTATCCTCAAGAACTCACAGATCCTGGATGTATCAGCCACATCTTGAGGAACCACCCTTTCCTGGCCAGCTTGATAGGCCACAACTTGCCTCAACATCAAGATAACATCCCGAAACTCGGCATTAGTGACCTCTCATTGGGGTTGCACTTAAGGCGCATTGGGTATCCCTTGGTCTTTTGGGTCAACATATGTCCTTGCAGGACGACCTCGAACAACTTTTCGTTGAGGCATGATCTGAAAGATACGAGCAAGCACGAATTAGAAAGAATAGTTTATAGAGTTGAACTCTATCGCACGAAAAGAGTATGAAGGAAGTGATTTTTTTCCTAAATGTCGTAGCCTCCTAATTATTGATATGGCATGCTTCATAATGATAACAAGGACTCTACAGACACGACTTCATAGACACCCTAGGACTCTTGAAACTTGTCTCTGATTCTAAGTTTGTCACACCTTGAGCCTACACCCTAGGCATGGCCGGCACACGAGAACCATCATTCGTCCCCAAGCGAACCCTTGAACTGGCTCAATACTCATTGGAAGTCTTACTCAACAATATAGGAACTCAAATGCAAAACTCAACTCATAAGGATCTCATTACTAGGATAGTTTAACTCAAAATAATCTGAAATACTCAATAAATGTAATTGTTAAACTTAAAGTCTTTAAAACATCACAAAGGAGTAGGAAAAGACTCCTCAACTACTACTCTCATGAAGCCTCTAAACTACTATGATGGAAGTCGGGACAAGACCTGCAACATCTTAACAAACTGGAAGTAAATGTGGGATCCTCCAAAAGCAAGGAAGCTCACCAAAGCTAACTAGAACTGCAAGTGGTATAACTGGAGCGCCTGTTGATGACCTTCAATACATGTATCCACATCATAAAAAGATTTAGCCCAAATGGCGTCAGTACATCGAATGTATGAGCATGTAAGGGGAACCCTGACACTTAAACATAAGCTTGAACTAATAAAAAGGGAAACTATACTCACCTCAACTCAACTCAACTCAACTCAATAATACTCAACTCAACTCAAGAATACTCAAACTCAATATGAAAGAAACAATGAAAATGCATTATATATATATATATAAAGCTTTTAAAAAAGTAGATAATAACTCAATGTTAATAAAAATATACAATAATAACCTATTTACTCTTATTTGGGAGATTCTCTAACTGACAACCATCACTATGAGTTACGTGATGATAGAGTGTCTCACCCATGCTCCTTGAACTGTCATATACCTTGACGGGGTATAGGATATCCTGAACTAAGTGGATCCACTAAGCTATGCTTAAAAGCAATAAGGAATCATCTAAAAAGTATGATCCTTTACCCATGTTGGCATACATGGTTTATGAGGATTTTGAGTTGTCTAAAGTCATCCCCATATCAATGTTCAATACTACTTCCAATAATATAACTCATGCTCATATGTTTAAAAAATATAACTCCTCCTCAATTTGAGATAATTACTCAAAATGTTCTCTTTAAAGAGATAATGCTCAAAACTCTTCATAAATTCGTTTTGAAATCAAGGTTTCTTCTCGTTTAAATGTAAAAGTCTTACACACTTGAGAATACTTAGTCCTCCCATACTCATTTTGAAATATGAACTCAACTCTCTTCATTCTGATACTCATTTACTCAAGTCTTAAAACAAGTTTTAGAAGATTGCAAAAGATTCTCGAAATAACTCAAAAAGGTTTTCTTAACTCTACTCTTAATATTTACGTTTATTTTAAATGAAGAATTAAGATATATGATTAGAATGTAGGATCTCTCAATTATTTAGGAAGGTTTAGATAGTTGATTATAATAAACGAGCGAAGACACAAATTGGAGAAAACTACCGCGACACAGAAGATGAATTAAATTTTTGGTCTCGTAAAATTTTTTTGAGATAGAGGACTCTATACCTCTTCATTTTTAGCTCCAAACTTCTTCATTTTTCTACCAATTTAATCCTACAAATAAAATATACCATTTAACACAATTCATAAAAATTCATGCTCAAAAAGGACAAATATAAATAATAAATGTAGAGGAAATAAATGATTAAAAATATGCATTTTTTAGCCTCACATCAACGCCCCACACTTAAACTTTTGTTCGTCCTCGAGCAAACATAAAAACTCATCCCAAGAAAAAAAATCATACTAGCTATGTCATCACTTTGGTTAATACAAACAATTAGGCCATATACCAATTTCAAAACATCAAGTAGACTTCTCAAT
>NW_006239024.1:562963-563637 GCF_000226075.1 Solanum tuberosum | reverse complement strand
AATCAAATAGGACTTTAATGGGTTGTAATGTAGGCTAAGGGATGGGTAGGAAAATTATATAATAGTGACTTACACTTCCTTAAGCACTTTGCAATTTAGACTTCATCACCCATTATTTTCTTCTCTTTATTTTCAGCCCTCTCTTCAACACTTATTTTACAAGTAATTCTCATTATCTCAAGAATGTTTCAATCATTTTATTTTACTTTTAAAGTTTTCCTTCATAATAGCCACCCTCAACTTACGTATTTTACATGTGTTAAGGTGCACGATGTCCTTGGAAGGACCAGGGCCATCATCAAGGTAACTTTTTTTTTCTTTTTTTTCATGTCACATTCTTTCAAAGAGGGCTTTTAAACACTTTGTAGCTATCATTGATTACCTTTTCACTCAACCATTCCTTTTTCTCAAAATTGGTAATTAGAATAAGTCTATGCTATAATGCTCAAGGAAGCAAGGTGCAAAAACTAGGGATTCAACAAAATAGTCAAGGGTAAAATATGGCTACCAACAAAAGGCTACAGGCTCAAAAGGGCTAACTAGTGATAAAATATCTGAAAAGGTGATTCAACAAAATAGTCAAGGACAAAATATGGCTACCAAAAAAAAAGCTACAAGCTCAAAAGGGCTAACTAGTGATAAAATATCTGAAAAGGCAAAAATTTACTAGACAA
>NW_006239024.1:561247-562622 GCF_000226075.1 Solanum tuberosum | reverse complement strand
AAAAATTAGGCCCAAATAGTAAGTATCACATAACTCAGAAGGGTCTTTTCTTTTCTCTCAAAAAAAAAAAAAAAAAAAAAAATTTCTAAAAAAAAATAAAAAACACTCAGTTCAAAGGGACTATCCTCAGGAAAAGAACCGAAAACAAAAGTCAAGGAACAAAGGGACTATCCTCAGGAAAAGAACCGAAAACAAAAGCCAAGGAACCCATCCTAAAAAAAAAAAAAACTCAATAAAACAGTAAAAGCTAGGAATTTATTCCTCCACCCCACACTTAAAAAGATGTTATGTCCCCAAAGCATTAGATAAAATTTAAAACAAGGGTTAGGAAAACTCCCTGAGGCCTTTAGGCCTAGCTAGTAGCATGTCCTCTTTATTTTCATCAAGGGTCGAAAGCACCCCACAATTAAGCTCAAACATGCTCCTTGATTTATTTTTTTTTTATTTTTTTTTGGGAACAAAGACTTACCCTAATCTGCAAAAACAAGAAAAGAAAAAAAAAGTGATACTAATAAAATAAAATAAGAAGTTAAACTACTAATTGGGTTGCCTCCCAATAAGCGCTTAATTTAACGTCGCGGCACGACACCATCAATTTTACTATTTTTCCTTCCACTTTGAAGATATGAATTGCACCCCCAATTTTGAATCAATTTTTCTATTACGCTCAAGAGGTGGTGGTATAAAAATAAAGGTCCCAAGCAATAGATATCGCATTATGCACTTCTTGGATCCTAAGTGAGGAATGTAATTCTCCGATCTTGGAACAACAAATTCAAGAAAATAGACACATTGTTCCTCCTCCATACACTCTTCTATAGGCTCAGATGGCTCGATTAATTTCTCATCATCTAAACATAATGTGGAAAAATGATTAGAATGAGGTCTAGTGCGCCCTAACTTATGAATTATTTTATTATTTGCGTCCTCATATTTACACATACTAGAGTTTTTTAAAATAATATTATCTACTTCATTACATAACTCTAGTGCACGCTTCTCAACAATGGCAACATCAATAAAAGTATGATCAAGCAATTGACCCTCCACTCTTAGCTCTTCAAGTTGACTTATAAGTATTTTTTCTTCCTCACACATATTATTACTAAATTGTTGGGTTTCATATGATTTAATTTTTGCACTCAACTCAATATCTAACTAATAGAGATCAAATTCAAATTTATATTCAGAATTGCGCTTACATATTGATTTATAGCAAAGTATTAACAAATCTTCCATGTCCCCATACAACTCATCTAGTTGATAAAAAAAAACTAACTTATACGAACCCATAAAATCAGAAGGGCAAGAATTGCAAGAACACTTTTCACTACATATTTTTTCAGATGACATCTCAAGAAGAGTAAAATAAATA
>NW_006239024.1:544996-560690 GCF_000226075.1 Solanum tuberosum | reverse complement strand
TATGCTTGTGTTAATCATAAAAAGTTAAGAACAATAGCTAAACTCTCTTTTATTAATCACGAATACAAATAAATAATAAAGGAGAAGAAAGAATAAACCAACAATTCTCCGGCCTCCACGGCGGCTCTTCCAAAGTTCCTAAGCTAGAAGAAAATTTATATTTTGTCTTGTATTTTGGTTCTTGGCCTCCTTTAAATAATTATTTCTATGCACTATTTATAGATATAGGAAACCCTAATAAAATAATTGAGTCCACCTTAAATTAGGAATCCAAAACCAAAAAGAATTGGATTCCTTTTCCTTTTTCGCCGCGTGAACAGTAATACTGCCGCCTCAACATAATTCTGCACACTTCACTTGCTGCCACGTGGCAGCAGCCAAAAGCAAGCATAAAAATTGAAACTCCACAATTTGCAACCGCCATTTCCTTTATATATAAATATATAATTTCACTTTATATATAAATATATAATTTTATTAAATTTAATCCATTAAGCTGCCTGCTTGATTTCGTTCTTTAACCTTCCATCTTTAATTCGTTTTAGCTCCAAACTTCTTCATTTTTCTACCAATTTAATCCTACAAATAAAATATGCATTTTTAGCCTCACTCACTTCTCAAGAACGCAATAAACCACTTCAAGAACGAATTCATGGTTAAAAGCTTACGTGATTGGCGTGAGGGAGAACAAAAACAAAACTACGAAAGATAACATACCTCGAACAAACTAAGTTCTTGGAGAAAATCCTCAAAGCTTGCAAGAATCTTGAACACTCTTCTTTTTCTCCTCTTGAGCTTCTTTCTGGAAAAAAACATATGCTCCTTTGGAATGACTAAAATTGATTCCAATCAGTTTAAACCCCTAAAAGGTGAAAAAATGTGCTTGGCTAGTGGGGTAAGGAAAAGACCTAAATACCCCTCCTTAAAAGGGATGAATTGCCTTAACTAATCAGGCTTCACTCAATCGGGCATATCTCCTTCATCCGAAGTTGGAATTTAGCAAACTTGGCAGCGTTGAAAAGGGGAATCAACGAACTTCGATGTGATAACTCATGGGCCACCTAACTCATTCTTTGATGAAAGATATGGTAGTTTGAAATTGACCCAAAAACTGACGATTGAAGAGTAACTTTAACCAATCTCAATTTAGCTCTTTTTAATTTAGTTCTTTCTAAATTTAGCTCTTTTTAAGACCGAGGTTTTACAGAAAGCATCCTTATCATTTACATCAACTTTATAAAATAACATGCATATCTTCTTAAATTCATCTTTCATAGTTCATAAGCTTCAATACATCATAACATTTCATAATATTTATATAGACATCAATGTCTTAATTTTTTCATATTTTTTCTCTCTATTTTACTCGTGTAAATAAATGTAAATATTACTAAGAATAAGAATTACCATATTTTGATTATTCTATGTTCTAACAATTAATTTTTTTTAAATTATATTTCCAAGTGTTTTCCTTGTATGCGGGTTTTCAATCGTATATATATTTCTATCTATTATATGGTAATTTTCTTTTTTAGTAATATTTTTAATTGACACATTAAAATAGAAACGAAAAAAGTAAGAAGAGAATTGAAAAAGTGACAATTTTATAAATAAATAGAGAATATGCAAAACATATAAAGTATCCTCTTTCACAAACAAAGTAAAAAAATTCAACTACGATTTAGGTCTTCCCCAAATTTTTTACTAGCTAGCTTACGACTCAAATTTTATATACTAATCAAGTACTATTTTTTTTATGTTGTTCTTTGTTTTATTTTATTTTCAGATTATATATTAAAATAAAGAGGGAGTATTCTTTATTTATTTTCTCAGACAAATTATTTTTAGACAAATATTCCAAAAAAGCATTAGAAAATTATTGTCAAATTCTATGGCATATATGAAGAAAAAAAATGTTAGCCAATAATAACAATCTGTAAAGCAGAATGGAATATATCCATATATGTCTATTTAGTTCTGATTAATGATTAAGATTTAGATCCTCATTAAGTGGTAGCTTTAGTAGCTGTGGATTACTTTTAGCATCAAACAAACTTAATGTCTAAGATCTGAATGATTAATATTAAGATCTCCATTAAGTACTAGCCTTAGTGGCTATAGAGTGCTTTTGGCGGCAATATTCATTGCCATAAAAACTTCTAACGGCAATTGAGTTAATGTCATTGCATCCAGAAGCCTTTAGCAAAATTTATAAGAATGTGATTATAAATACTCATATTAAATAATTTCTGCAAAATCCTTTTTTTGTCGTAGTGAGATTAAAAGTTGAGGAATTCGAAGCTTCTACTAACTGAGCTACTAAGATTTTCTGAATTCATGCTCATTTCATTTGGCAAGTTAGTTTCTCTTTTTGGCCCTTGAAAATACATTTCGTATAAAACCATTTATATTAAGTAGTAATGATCTTCCGTTAACAAAAGCTGATTCAAACAAGTCAATTGCCCTACCTAAACAAGCTACATTATTTTTCACATTCTATTTGTTTCTCATCAGGATCACTATAAGCGACTATTCGAGCCTCAGATTGGAGATGTGCAACCCATTCCTGACGTTTGGTGGCATCCGTGTATGAATACAGTGTCATAACGAGGTCCATTCATGAATACCATCGTCCTTAGAGCTACTCTTATATCCATGAATACCACCGCCCTTAGAGCTAATCTGTGTATGAATTTAAAGTCAAGAGTATAACCTATAACCTTTGGTGCTCCACAAATGGTCCCAACAGGCAATTCTACTAGCAGTGCATCCCAATAGTTAAATGATGACGCAACTCTCCCGATAATTAATGCTCAGATTACACCACTTCCAATTCTAGGTGTAGACGATCGTTATCTAGAATAAAACCCAACGAAGAGTTGGGGTCGAACCCACAGGGAGTGATACAATGTTCGAATTCAATTACGAAGTACAAATGTGGTCTAAGCGATAATAGGAATAGAAATTACCGAAAACATACAAACAAGTCTAAGGGGTTGACAATGAATGTCAGATGGGGGGTTTGGATTTGCAATTAACAGCCAAAACAAATACGAAAACAAGGGAAAAAATAATATTGAGAGGAATTTTTGGGATGTGATCGATTATAGGCTAATTTCACTATATGGGTAATTGAAATTACTAACGAACTTCGAAATCTCAGTGGGTAGGCTAGACTATAACTGCAATAATTTTCTTTTGAAAAACTACTACAATTCAGGTGAGTTCTCTCGAACCTTAACAAGTTTATCAATATAAACAGCCCAAAACCTTGATACCCCTACTCTCTCGAGCTAGATAGGTAGAATCGAGTTTAGGATTCACTCTCTCGAGCTAAACCCATATCAACACAACAACTACAATCATTAATCGAAAGCTTTGGTTCTAAAACTTCTTTCTCAAGCAATCCCAGAACTCTAAGATAGAATTGCATTTGCAACTACAATTCATAGATTAAACGGAGAAGGGTCCAAAATACCCTTAAAGTATTGGAATTGGTACAAATATACCCTTCGTTTACATTTTTGCCACAAAATTCCCTTGGGGTTAACCTTTGTGGCCCTATAATACCCTTTTTACAAACAGAATAAATAGTTCATTTAATTAGCATTTCATTTGATACGTGGCACTATCTGATTCGTTATAAAAATTAATTAACTAAAACTAAATTAACCCAATCCAACCCAAAAAAAAACCCGACCCATGTTCTAAAACCCAATTATTCTAGAGTAACGCCTCCACCTACTCTTGTTTAATCTGCATACGATTGAGTTGATATAAGTAATTTTGAAAACATTGGCATCAATCAAGAATCAGGGAGGCAACAAACACCTTGAGGCTTTGCTTAAATGCTGAAACACCAGCAATTGCTCTGGCAGCATTTCAAGAGTTAGTAGAATTGGCAGGGGTAGAGCCTATGAAACAAAATTGATAAAAAGGGATGCTGCAGATATGGAGGCAGTGCTTAAATTCAGAGTGTAACTTTATTCAAGGCTAGAAACCGTGAAAATCAAAGAAGTTTTAAGTGCATAACTAGTTGTTGGTGACATGATGAAGATGCACTTAGACTATAGATATCTCTAAGGAATGTATTTGTTAGGTTAATTAGGATTTGATGTTCTGTTGCACAGTATGCATTATGTTGTAGTTTTAACTATATTTGTAGTTGATTTCGTGATTTGATAAGTAACTTATTTGCTAATTTTGTTAATGACATTTAAGGGAGACAAAGTCATGCTCTTGGGGTGCTATGTATACTCTTTGAGTATGAGTATGTTGGATGGTTGGAAATGCCTTGGCCAACTTTATAGTGCATCTCTTCTTGAATCTGTATAGCTCGTGGATTGTTACCTTTTTGAATGTTAGAAATGCATTTGAATAATTGAGTTTCAGCAGGTTGAAGAAAATAATTTGGGTTTTTCCCTTTAAGAATAATTGAGTTTTAGAAGATGGGTCGGGTGTTTTTTTTTTGGGTGGATCCGGGTTTGGATTGGGTTAATTTAGTTTTAGTTAATTAATTTTACAACGAATCAGGTAGTGCCACGTATTAAATGAAAAATGCTAATTAATTGGACTAATTATTCCATTTGTGAAAAGGGTATAACAGGGCCACAAAGGTTAACCCCAAGGGCATTTTGTGGCCAAAAGGTAAACGAATGGTATATTTGTACCAATTCCAATACTTTTAGGGTATTTTAGACCTTCTCCGTTGTATGTAAATGGTAAAAAATGCAGATTGCTAAATGGTAAAAATGCAAATTGTAAATGGTAATATGCAGATTGCTAACATTAACAAGATTGCTAACAACCTTTCCATTACAATCATGAGATCAACAAGATTGCTAACAACTTTCAACAAGCAAAACACGATGGAATTACATCAGTTGTAACCTGCAAATTGCTAACATTACATCAAACTACTAACGACTACACCACACTACTAGAACAGAGCTACACCAAACTTCTAACGACTACACACTACTAGAACAGAGCTACACCAAACTACTAATGACTACACCACATTACAAACGATCCAAGAAAAGAAGTTCAAACATAGCTACAGTACATTACATCAACTTGGCAGCTACAAAACCAAAAATATTACCCCAAGAGATCAGAAGCAAGCTTATCAATTGATGCCCTTTCAACTCCCACTTCGGTTTATCATCATCCAAGTTCTTCAAATGAGAACATTCAATATGATGCTCCAACTGAAACTTTATCATCCAAATTTGAATTTTCAAAAAAAATCATATCATTCAAGTTGGAACCAATGTTTGGTTTATGAATTTCAATGCCACCCATTTCCTTTAGGATCTTCTTCAATCGGTTTCTTTCCTTCCGAATTTAATCTAATTCAATTTTTTGATTGTGAATCATCAATGACACATGACTTGGAAGTTTACTATCGATCCAATCCCAATAACCACAAGATAATGAGCCAGGAAGACAACATTTGAAGAATCGACGTCCACCATTCTCACGGGTCATAGCAGTAAAATATTTTACTATCAATCTACACTTACATGCACGAGACTCAACTTGTTGAGGAGAAGAAATAGAAGAAGATGTTGACATTTAAACAACACAAAATTTAACAAACTGATGAAGAAGATGATTTCCAAAAGAGCTCCAAGAACTGATGAAGTTGGGGGAAATGTTTAGGATTTTGTTTAAAAGAAATGGGTAATGGGTGTTTTATTTGGATGGGTTGGGTATTTTGAAAGGATGGGTCGGGTGGATCCAGGTGGATAGAATGGTTTGGGTCAAACAAATTAGGTTTTAATTAATTCAATTTCCAACCAATTACAACATGCCACGTACTAAATGAAATAATTAAATATATGGACTAAGTAGTTTGTTAGTCAAAAGGGAAAAATAGGTCCCTAAAGGTTAACCTCAAGGGTATTTTGAGGCCAAAAGGTTAACAAAGGGCATTTTTGTACCAATTCTGATACTATAAGGGTATTATAGACCCTTCTCCGTTAAAAAAATCATATGTATTATGAGTATTATGATTTCTACTAAGGAAATTGCATATGAGATGAAAATAAACCTGAATTTCGTAAGAAACAATTTGATGAAAGTATGGATAGCGAAATCACAAAGTCCCTTGAAGAATTTTTTAGAGTTGATTGATTTATATATGTAGAGTAGATCAAACTATTTTTTTCACTTCAAAATAGATTTGAACGAATTGAAGCATATGGAAATATTTTTGATTTCTTATTTAGTGGTAAAATATTGAGATCACTAGATGATGAAAATTTAAAAAATATTGGCTTAACCTTGAACTTTCTTTAACACGTAATAGGTATTCTGATATTGATGGTTTAGATTTATCTTTTAAATTAAAAGTGATGAGGGAAATAATACAAGTAGAAGACAATGATCAATGAAAATACTCAATCAAATAAAAAGAGTTGAATCTTTTCCAAATACACACATTACTTATAGAAAATGTTAACAGTTCCTGTAACCGTTGCCTCAGCCGAAATAAGTTTTTTTTAAAATTAAAATTGATTAAATCATCTTTAAGATCAACAATGGCTTAAGAGAGATCCAATTAGCTATATTATCATTTGAAAAGGAATTATTAAAACAAACTGATTATAAAACAATACCTAATGACTTCGCATCTAAAATAGCTAGAAAAGTAAATTTAAAATAAAAGTATATATGATGGAAAAAATAAAATATTAGGGGCCCTCTCTTAAGTTTTGCTTTAGGCCCCCAATATTGTTGAGTCGGCCCTGGTTAATTATGTAGTGCAGAAAAAGAAACATACCAACTCCTTTTCTTCACATGATCATTCTCACAACAAATATGGCAAAAAATGTTAAGTTGGTTATTCATCACAAGGGGTAGTACCCAGAGGCGGATCTACTAAGACCCGTGGGGGTGCCACGCCACCCACAAGTTTCGACGGAAACTCTATTTATATATATAGGTATTTATATACACCATATGTATAAATAATAAACGTGCCACCCAGTAAACAAAAGTGTTCTCTGGTGCCAATGGTAGGCGATCAGATTTTTGTATCTAAGTTCGCGGGATCGAACCCCACTAACAGCTTTTTGTTTTAATTTGTTTTCAACAGCAGGCAGCCTTTTTTTTTTTTTTTAACTGCAGCGTTTCTTTTTTAACCTACAAGGAACATTCTCTTTTGCTTTTTTGCTTTTTTTTTTACTTGTTAACTTATTATTATTAAGTATTAATCAATTTTTTTTAAAAATAATAATTAAAATTAAGTATTAATCAATAATTAGTTTTTAACTAATTTAATTTAACTTTTTGACTTTTCTTTCATTTGTTTAAACATAAAGAAAAGTTTTTTTTTTCTCTTCACTATTGAAAACCTGGTTGTTCCTTTAAACTTTTCAACAACAAAAATCTACCATTAATCAAAGCTTCAGCCTTCAGCCTTCAGTCCGTCGCCCAATCCCGCTCACCCATCCGTCCATAAGACGAATAATTATATATGAATCTAAAGTTGATTTAATCTGAGTCTACTGGTCATTAGAGGCGAATTCAAAATTTGAAGGCTTCGATGCATCAATACTTCTTAATTTAGGTAGTTA
Organism: Solanum tuberosum; assembly: GCF_000226075.1. NCBI lineage: Eukaryota > Viridiplantae > Streptophyta > Magnoliopsida > Solanales > Solanaceae > Solanum > Solanum tuberosum. The sequence goes on along the minus strand of NW_006239024.1, from coordinate 553,107 downwards.
GCGAAACTTTTACTACAATTAACAAATAATGTAGTATTTTCTTTATCACTAATGGCTCAAATATGATCTCTAAGTTAAACTTAAAATAAAAATATTAATGAAATAGGGTTCTAGCTAGATTTGATTTTATTATCGTGAGTGGTTCCTCTGGCTTGTACCAACTACACAAGGGCACCCCTACGCTTCTTATAGGTGCACTGTTGATTATACGTTTCTCAAGCACGTTTTTTCGAAGTTAACGGGTGCACCCCTATCAAATCATGTGGGTTCGCCTCTGCTTGACACCCAGTGACTCGAAATCCTAAATCCACCTCTGGTTGTATGGGATGGAATGAAGAGTTGACATGGGCCATAGAACATGCCACCAATAAAACAATTCTGGCAGAAGTCTACAGGATGACCCCAGCAGCAATAATATACTACATATGGCAGGAGAGAAACCACCGGATATTCCAACACAAGGAGAGGAACATAGACATGATGAGTAGATTAATCATCCAAGGCATACATTATAGAGCTAGTACGATCCCTAGGCTTGTGGGGTTTATGTATAGTCATAACTTTTATTCTTAGAGTAGCTTGCTAGTATGAGAATGACTGTTTGAAGTAGTTGAGCTCTGAGACTGGAATCTATCCATATCCAGAGTTCCACTTTGTATATATTGCAAAATCTGATAATAAGAATTACAGTTACCAAAAAAAAAAAATTATAAACATATTAAACTTTAATAGTATATTGAAGGAAGTGGAGATGATTTAGAATGGATATAAAGTTAGATATCTTATTTTGGGGGAAAAAATTGAAAATTTTAAAAAATATCAAGGATAAAATAGTAAACCACTTGATCAAGCTAAAAGTACTTGGAAGCTAAGAAAGCATAAGTCAAGGGCGACCAACTTATGACTTTTGGCTGATTTTATAGCTTATAAGCACTTTGGATGTTCATCAAATGCGTAAATAAGCTACAAAGTGCTTATAAGTCAGTTTGACCAGCTTATAAGCTTAGCTAAACACCCTCATATAACTCTATTTGTAGATACTTGAATTATTTTTATGTGATTTCCCGCACCCGTTTCTGTACCTAGATCCACACCCACGAATCTTAAAATTTGGATCATGAACGATCCGACATCTAGATCTGCACACACATCAGACACCCACACCCAACTCCAAGCACCTTAGCTTCCCTCCACTCAACCATAGAGATAGCATGAAGCAAGTAGAAAGTTCACCTAGTAGTGAATGCTGAAGACAGCGATTTCCTAACTTTGAAGGTGTAAATTGAAATGTAAAGATGGCAATTCAGAACTTTTTAGAAGTGTAACACTTCATTTCCAGATCTTGGAATGATTGAACACACGATAGGAGTAAGAAGAATGCTTTATTCATTTGTCTGTTAAAGTTTTGCTTCATCAATTTTTTGTTGTAATTATGAAATCTACATATAAATGATTAACAACAAATAAAAGATCATGGGAAAAACAAATCAGCCTATTTAATTTTGTGAACTGGATCAAGGATATACCTACTGTCTTATCAAGGAGGAGCCGGACCTCCCCAAGTTGCTCATCCATTACTGCCTGCAATTAGAAGAAATATTTCTAAAACTCATGCAGCTGTAATTGTGGTAGTAAGTTGAAATACACGGACAATTATCCATTTATTGCATAGAGGTTTCTGAAACTTTCTTGAATCAACGAAGATTCTGCTAACAACGTGAAAAATGACTAGTGCTTGCTGATTGACAAAACATATAGATAAAAATAGTAGTCTGCATCCATTAGTGACTTATTCAACTCTTTTGCAGCCATACTAAGTGCTCTTTTTCTTCCCAAAACTTGACGTGTTTCCTATTTTATAGCTGGAACTATTTTTGTATGACCATAATTTCTTAAAGAACGTTCAATACGCTTCAATTTGGAAATTGGTTATTGATACAAGTTGTAATGCTGCTCTTTAAATAGCAGTTATGTTTAACCAAAACATAGGTGTTCGAAATGAGGACCACTAGTTGATCGATTACCCTTGGGAGTTGATAAGGCAAGCTTATCAGTACAGATTTTGCAACTAATTTAAAGAGATTTTCAACAGTACATTAACAGATCCTTTAGAGGTTCTGATTTCTGTGAGCAAAACATCTCTGAAGAAATTTATCCAAATTCAGAAGATGCACATATCAAGACTGCCGACGTACAATTTTGTGTAACCATGCTTTCGATAGCAATAACAGAGCATGACAACTAGCACCCTTCAACCTAGCATCAACTTTTGCCAACCAGGCAACAACATAATTTTCATGAAACAAGGTTCTAAGTGTGGATATAAGAGGAGATTGGGAGAACTGGCATATACTCCCTCAATCCCATTCAAGTGTCATTTATCCCAAATAAATGTTCCAAAAGAACTATCACTTAGGAAACCAAGAGAATTAATTTTTTCCAATATTAACTCTCTTGGTTTCCAATATCAGTGTGTCAGAAATGATTTTGTAGGATTTAAATTGATCGAATAAAATCATATCTGATATGCTATTAAAAATTGTAGGATATTAGATCAAATAAAATCATTCGTTGATTCTCAAAACTCCTAAAATCAAGGAATCTGATTGTTAGTTTTATTTTCTATATTATAAATTTGTATCTTTATGGATGAATAAGTGTGTACAATTTTGGTACCAAAACTTACATGATGGATAAAGGCCTCTCTAATAAAATTTGATCTCTTGTGGCTAATCTTCTAAATTTCCAGCTTCAGGAATTCCTTATTACTTACTTAGAATGTCCATTTTTTATTGGAAGAAAAAGGGTACATTAGTTCACAGATATAGCTACCAAGATATTCCAGTTCATGCATCAACCAAATCAAGCTCACTGGAAAGCAGCTAAGCATCTTCTTTGCTATATTCGTGAAACTTCCCAGTTTGGTATCAATATTACCAAGAAACAGGATCCTAGAATACTTATTTTCTCTGATTATGACTAGGCTGGCGATCCCAATGATCGCACCTTCACATCAAGCTATGTGTTTTTTTCTAGGAGGAACTCCTATTTCCTATTCGTCTAAGAAGCAACGAACTGTTTCCCGTTTGTCAACGTAAGAATACCGTGTATGGTTACTGCTGTAGCAGAAACAAACTGGTTGTCTAATCTCCTTTGTGAGCTTCACGTTCCTCTTGATGGTGCTCCTACAGTACTTTGTGACAATGCTAGCACTATGTATATCTGTGTCAATCCTGTTTTCCATAGTCGGATGAAGCATGTTGCCGTAGACTTCCATTTTGTGCGAGAGCAGGTGCAAAACAAGGAGATTGAAGTCAAACACTTACATGTTGTTGACCAAGTTGTCGATAACTCACCAAGCCTCTGCCACGTGCTTCCTTTGAGCAGCTCTGTCCCAAGTTGGGTGTCGTTGATACTAGCACCAACTTGCGGGGGAGTAATAACAAGTGAAGATATTTTCCTATGTTATAGCTTCAATTGGTTTTTTTTATAAAGGTAACATTTGCATATCAATCATCAGCTCAAAGCTGGTATCCAAATATTTACATCATATCCTCCCTCCACATTTGTGTGTCTGGCATAAACAAAAGATAACGAAAAGAAAAGAAGAAAAAAGAAAACTATCCCTAGATCCTTCATCTTTATAAGGACCCTAGAATGTCTACAATAGCCACAGGGTCATCTATATACTCTGAACTACACCAATAGCAAAAAGTGATAATGTAGTTTTTAGATTTAGTTTTTATCTCAATCACTTCCATTAGTTTAGTTCTTTTAAATTGTTTTTTATTATCCTATTATATCTCCTATAGTTATCAGGTATAGAGTTTGTATAAAACATCGCTTCATTCTTAATATCGCTCCACTCTTCAATCTATGCCTTCTTGGACCGTTGAGTGGCTCCTCCTGTCCTTGCAGGAGTTTAGCATTCAAATCAATAAGGAGTCGTTTGGTAGAGTGTATAAAAATAATGCTCAATAGAGTGTCTTAGTATTGCTTGTATTAGTTATACTTGCATTAGTTCTGCATAGATTATTTCTTATGCATTGTTTGGTTTGGTATATTAAAAATAATATATACTGTATAAAATATTTATTTACAAAAGTATCTTTCACAATTATGGTGAAAAATATGTAAAAGTGCTTCTGAGGGGTAATTGGGTCTTTAACCATGATAATGCATGTATTAAATCCCTTGCATTGCTAATACCTAGAAATCCATGGTATTAGTAATACACTCCTCAATACAAATAATGCTCAATAGAGTGTCTTAGTATTGCTTGTATTAGTTATACTTGCATTAGTTCTGCATAGATTATTTCTTATGCATTGTTTGGTTTGGTATATTAAAAATAATATATACTGTATAAAATATTTATTTACAAAAGTATCTTTCACAATTATGGTGAAAAATATGTAAAAGTGCTTCTGAGGGGTAATTGGGTCTTTAACCATGATAATGCATGTATTAAATCCCTTGCATTGCTAATACCTAGAAATCCATGGTATTAGAAATACACTCCTCAATACACAATAGAGTGTATAACTAATTGCATGAAAAAATGCACCAAACAAGGGACTACTAATACATATAGCTAATGCATGCATTATTTTTGCTAATACACTCTACCAAACGACCCCTAAGAGTGTTAATGGGTCTACATCCCATCATTCTTGTCTCCATAAGAATGTCTAAGGCATACTTGTACTGCAAGATGATAATATTTGATCAGGACTAAGCAACTTTTATACCTAGAAGATACTCCAGTCTGCCAAGGTCTTAAGACTGGAAATGCTTAAAGAGATCTTGCTTCAAATTAGTGATACCATCTTGACGATTGTTGGTGATAGCAATATCATCAACAAAATAACACACATATTTGGTGCACAATGTCAATAAAACATAAAGTGATCAATTCCACTACAAGTTATACCAAACTCTTGAATTACTCTCTTGAAATTTTCAAACCAAGTTTGAGAAGACTGTCACAGACCATAGTGACCAGCATAATCGACAAACAAGGCTACCAGACTCCCTTGAGCAACAAAACCAGGTGGTTACTCCATATGGACTTCTTCCTCAAGATCACCATGGAGAAAAACATTCTTAATGTTTAACTATTGAAGAGGTCAATGGTGTACGGCAGCCACACATAGAAAAAGGCGGATATATGCTATTTTAGCCACGGGAGAGCAAGTATCACTATAATTCAACCCAAATATTTAAGTATACCCTTAAAGTGAATCTGAGATAGAGAAAAAACACTACTGGAAAACTCATATCTACCCGAAATAGTGCACGGTCGCCAAAAAGTGCTCAAAATCTGGTATAAAATATTGGATTATCTCGGAATAAAGAGAAGAGTCAATGTTGCACAAGAAAGTCACCGAAAAACTAGACGGAATAGGCTCACGCAACAACGCGTGGTACGGAATAAGCTTGCTGACTGTTTGTATGAGCTCTCACTGTTACAGGAAAGGCAATAGAGTTGTCGACTCTCTTGCAAATCATGGACTTAAACTCAGACAGACTTCATGGCTCAACTCTGTTAGTCAGCTACCAAGAAGTTCAGGAGGAAAGTATTGCATGGATAAACTCCAATACCCGTCCTTCAGGATGAAGGCCAGTAGGAAAAGAATTACTTTAGATAGGAATTTGAATAGAATATTACATTTTTTTTGTTCCTGAACTTAAATAATTAGAGACCAAATAGGCTATAAGACCAATAAGACAATCATTACTTTAGATAGGCTATAATCTGCTTTTGTATATCTTCCGCGAGAAGCCTATCCTACAATCCATGAATAGATTGTTAAAATCTCAAGTTGTATATGGGGATAAGGTTTGATCTCCAGGATTTTTACAGGTTATTTAATTAAAGATCCAACCTGGCTCAATGACACTGGGTGGTTTGCTTAAAAGAGGAATTCCTCACAATTATTTTGTTAATCTTTCTTGCCCGTAGAACAGTGCCGTAGCAGTGAATTCATGTGATGAAAGTTTGAAGAGATTTAGAGAAAAGCATTGTATTTCTATGGTTGGTGGCCTATGTTTGCCAGTTCACTTCTGCTGCAGCTTTGGTTGTCTTGTTTTGCCGCAATTTTCACTAGCATCAAATCTTAGTAACCCCCTGTTTTTTCTGAAAGGGATACATCATATCTTAGTAATCTTTTATTTTATTTGGAAGATGTCACATTTGTCCAAGATCCTGCAATGGTAAGACATTCTTAACAAGGCAAAATTAATGGTCTAAGAAGAGTCGTCATCACAACCAAATATGCATTAGATTTGTTTACAAAATAAAGTAAACCATGGGAAAGACTTCCCCCATCATCTCCTCTACTATTGCAGCTCAGCAAGTTTGGGACCTTCACAGCTAATGTAATAATACTGAACTGCTCTACACAACTATAAAAAGATTAGCCATGTCCATATATATGTATACTCCAGCTGACAAATTCTATAAGATAGACATTACAAGCAAGCAAGACCATAACTACTACAAAGCAGCAGTAGCAGTGTCTTCTACTGATCTTAAGCCAGAGTTCCAGGTTCAAGCCAGTTTAGGACTTTCATGATTATAGTTTATTGGATGAAGTACTTGATTTTTGAGATGTATGCAACTAATAGCAAGATTAGCAAAAAAGCTACATGCTCAGTGAATAAACCTCCCACAAGTACTCATGAAAAAATAGTAAAAGAGAATTACAGGAAAAACCAGCATGCCAGGGAGAATAGGAAGGAGTGCCATTAAGAAACATGGCATCATACCAGATATCAGATGAGGTAGAGAATGAATATGAAAGCTTACTCTCCATATCCTGCATTTCTCTGAAACACTCTATACCTTCCTCCAATTCCAAAACTGAACTCCTGTGAGCACAGATGGAAGCATCTCTTAGCCCACCTTCACCTTCTATACCTTCTAGAAGACTATCCAATTTCCTGGCCATCTCTTCAACCTTGAGGGAAATCGAGAATATGACATGATTAAACATGTTCCAATAACTAGTAGAAGAACGGCAGATAAACTACCACAAAAATATAAGCCATTTCAAGTATACTCATCAAAAACAACAACATACCCAGTGTATTCCAAAAATGCATCTCACCATGTACAATGAGAAACCACACAAGATATAATATAAAGGCTTAAGTCATCGACGGCCACTTAAAGTTGTCCGCATAATTTACTTGAACACCTTAGCTAAGGCTTGTACCTATTGACCACCTCTACCACTTCGAATTGATTCCTCTTTGACATTTTTTTGACAATCAAACAAAAATTTAAAGTGTGTAAAATACACTCACGATGACATGGCACAACGACAAATTAAATTGTGACATATGTCATTTGGGTTCAAAAAATTATAAAAAAATATATTATAAGAAAATATTTTAAAATAAAAAAAGCAATAGAAAAGCAAAAATGAACCCTACACAATCCACCCACCCACCCAAAACAATTCCGGTAGGAACCAGTCCGCCAACCGGCCACCACAGTGCGTCCACCACATGGTGATCACGAGAAGTATCTTCACTTTATATTTCTGTCATCAACACCATAGCTCCTACCTACCCTCTCCCTTCTTTTCCGATTTGGTGATTTCCATCAACACCATAGCTGTCATTTCTCCAATTTCATTGTCTTCCTCAAACATCAATTAAGATTTGTTAATATTTTTTATATTGTGACTTTTTTAGGGCTTGAATTTTTTGACAATATCAAAGAAAATAATTTTAGATTCAAAGTAGTCTTGCCGGAAAAAATGGAGGTTCACCAGATATTTTACCAATCTGATTTTTAGTCTTTTAGATTAAATTCCCTCCTACAGATTTAACTCTTTGAATTTTTCTACTTTTTAAAATGTTAGAATTTTTCAGATTTGTATCAGTCAACTCTTCTGAATTTTTTGTAATTTGACTGTCATTTATTTAATGAGTACTTTGCCGACTAAGATAACAAAGACAATATTGGTGATGGTGGAATGATAGTAGAAAGGAAAAATGAAGGAGAATATACAAAGGGGGAGTGGCAAGGGAAGGTGGTAAAAGGATTTAGCTGGTGACTCGTGAGGAAATGCAGTAAGGTGGTTTGGAATTGGGGAAGA
>NW_006239024.1:544740-544896 GCF_000226075.1 Solanum tuberosum | reverse complement strand
ACGGAGGTGATCTATGGACCGTAGGTCCATTCACGGTTCGTAGGTTATGACCGTAGATCAACAGGCAAGGCATAGCGGACAAATCAGGGAAATCCGACCAAGTGTGGAACCACAGTGTCTATTAACGGTCCGTAGATTGATTTACGGACCGTACTG
>NW_006239024.1:521749-543285 GCF_000226075.1 Solanum tuberosum | reverse complement strand
CTTATACTTCTTTAGGGAGGTGTAATTTGAGTGTATCAAATCTTTCGATTTCGGGGTGGGAACTGAAGAAAACTTGTTAAGTTCTTGGAAGGGTTTTGAGTCGTCTCTTTCTCATCTTTTGTTCTAAGCTTGGTGAATTATAGAGAATAATTGTTTAGGGTAAAATATAACTAGAATAAAAGGTTAAAACTGACCAAAACGAAGTAGTTTAGGGATAAAATAATTAGGAAAAGACCCTATTACCCCTAAACTAAAAGTCGACTGACCCATTGATGGAGCTTACTAACGGGCCATAAGTCGACTGACGGTTTGTCCTATCAGTCGTCGTTTGGCTGTCAAAGGGCTTAAATGTGGGGTCTGAAACTAAAAGTCGCCTGGCCCATCGACGGAGCTGACTGACTGGCCATATGTCAAACGACGGTCCTTCCTGTCAGCCGTCGTTTGGCTGCCAGAACTAAAAGTTGACTGGCCCATCAAGAGAGCTGATTGATAGGTCATAAGTCACCTGACGGTCTGTCCTGTTAGTCCTCGTTTGGCTGTCAGAACTAAAAGTCGACTGGACCATCGATGGAGCTGACTGATGGGTCGTAAGTCGACTGACTGTCCGCAGGTGGCCTCCGTCTGTGGCACCTACAACTTCTGAAAATTTGAAAATTTGAAAATTTTCCTTTCTTGAATCTGGGGTGTTACACTTTCTTTGAAATTAGGTACCGTAGAGTAGCATGATCAGTATGCGCAATAACCTTCGTACTCATTAAGTAATCTCTAAACTTCTCAAACACCACACACAACAGCCAACAATTCTTGTTCAGTGACGGTATAATTTTTTTAAAGAACAATTCATAGTTTTGCTAGCATAGTATATGTAATGAAAGACTTGTTTGTTTGTTGCCCAAAGAATAGATCCTAGTGTTTATCCGCTAGCATCGCACATCATTTCAAAAGGAAGTTTCCAATCGGGTGCTATGATGGTAGGGACCATGAAAAGTTTCTTTTTCAAACTTTTGAAAGCTTCCAAGAAAAGTTTCTTTTATCAAACTTTTGAAAGCTTCCAAACATGCATTATCAAAATTGAATATTCTTTCCTTTTCAAGAAGCCTACAATATGGAATAGAAACCTTGGAGACGTCTATAATGAACCACCCATAAAACCCGGCATGACCAAGGAAGCTTCTTACTCCCTTCACTAAGATTGGGGGAGCTAATTTTTCAATTACTTTTATTTTAACTTGATCGACTTCAAAACCATTCCATGAAATTTAGTGTCCAAGCACAATCCCCTCGTTCATTATGAAGTGGCATAACTCCAAATTTAGAACCAAATTTTGATTTACACACATTTGAACCACCATTTCTATTTTCTTCGATCACTGTTCATAAGAATCTTTGATGACCAAAAAATCATCCATTAATACTTCCACTGAATCCTCAACCATATCCGCGAGGATTAATAACATGCACCATTGAAAGGTAGCCAGTGTGTTGCAGAAACCAAAGGCAACTTTCATGAAGGCAAATGTATCATAAGGGCATGTGAAAGTCCTTTCTCCTGTCGTTTAGTGCAATGGAGAATTGGTTGTACCTGGAATATCCATCAAGGAATCAACACCACCCCTTGCCTGCAAGCCTATCAAGCATTTGATCCTTGTCAATCCATAAGTTTACCTTCCAATACTCCATACACACATGCCGCCCAGTAACGTGCCTAGTTGAAACAAGTTCAGCCTTTTCATTTTGGACTACCCTTATACAACCTTTCTTAAGAACACATTGGACAGGATTCAGCCATTGGCTATCCTCAATTGAGAAAATAACTCTCGCATCTAACTATTTTATGATCTCTTTGTTCATCACGTCTTGCATTAGAAGATTTAACCACTTTTGGTGCTCAATTCTTTGTTTGCAATCTTCAGCCAAATTATTTTTGAGAGTGCACACAAATGGTGATATTTCCATGATATCGCCAATTGAACACCTCAAAGCTCTAATGTACCTTTTTAACACTATGAGTAACAACTCCGCTTGCCATTCTTCAAAATCATTTGAGATAATAACCAGTAGTGTGTTGTTGGCACCAAAGAAATCATACTTGAGATGGGAAGGAAGTTCTTTCAATTTTAATTTTTGTGGTTCAATAATAGTAGGCTTGGCTGGTGGTACTTCCTTACTAAACAAGTTGAGATCAAAGTTCTTTTGAAATGACGTATGCGAGCCTACACCCACAAGAGCAGCCACAAATTCATCGTAATTGCTTATTTAGACTTGATTATAATTAAGTAACACAACTTTCAATGATTATCGACTATATACGGCCTTCCCAATACTTGCCACAACTTTATCAATCTGATCCAAGTGAGATACCACGTGCATATCACTAGGATATTTCATATACTTATGATTATTGAAGCTAACTACTTTGTCATTAACTCGGAACTTCAACTCGACACCTTCCACATCAACCAATGTTTTTTCTGTTGTCAATAATGGTTTGCCAAGGATAAGCGGCATACAAATATCAATCTTGCAATCAAGACTTACAGAATCAATAAGGAACATAAATTTGTCTACCTTCACCGACACATCATAAACCACACCAACCGACCTCTTTATTTTATGATCAGCCATCAAGAGCCTCATGTTTGTCCATTTTGGTTCATCAAGCCTAAGATTAGTAAATATCATTAAAGACATCAGATTTATGCTTGCACCAAGATTATACAAGGATTTTGGGAAAGCGCACACACCAATAGTGCATGGAATAGTGAAGGCCCCCGGATCACCGTACCACATCTTTGAAGTATTTAATTGTTTTAGAATCTATTACCCTCTTCTTTGTCACCAATTCTTTCATATATTTCGCATAACCTGGCATTTCGGTCAACGCGTCCACCAAAGGGATATTCACTTTAAATTCTTTCAGTATCTCCACGAACTTTTGAAAATTTTCATTGTAATGTTTCTTCATCAATCTTTGAGGAAAAGGAGGAGTTATCTTGATTTGAGGCAATGTAGATGGGGGCTTCAATAATACCTTCCTTCACAGTCTTCTTAGGCTCACTGTAAACCTCTTTTGTTTGTGTAACACCTATCACCTTAGGTGGTTCATCATTCTCCACCACGCTTTGAGCATCAAAATTATCAAGCCTCGGTCTTTCTTTCAATGTCTTTCCGCTTCTAGTGATCACGGCTGGAACTTTGATAGCATTCTGTGGATTCACATTCACATGGGTCACAAAATTTTCATGGGGATTTGCATACACAAGAGCAGCAAACAGACCCATCTTTTTTTCGAGGAATTTAATGGAGGATGAATGTTAGATTATGGTGGTGGACAAACCTAAAACATCACTCTTCATTACTTGTAAAATCATATTGAACACCTCTACTTTGTCAAGAAACTATCAACAAATCATCAGTTTGAGTACTCACCGAATCATGTATATCAAAAGGTTACATATATTTGGAATCTTCACATTCCCTTTCATGCCAACTTCCTTCATTAATTTTGGTCTAACTTTGATTTCCAGCAAGCCTTGGATAGCTTGACATGATACCCTCCAATATTTAACTTTACACGTGAGACCTCTCATCATATATATTCTGGGATATGTCATTCACTTAATTTTTTCCACATCCAATGGCATGCTCAGATAACAGATCAAGTTGAGAAGTCAATTTAGCAATGTTTTTATCACGTTCCCAATTTTTCTCTTCTTGATATTTGACCCTTCCTAAGTGTGGGAGTGATACATGATCTTCATTTGTCTACCAAGCTTGGTTAATCTTCGTCATATCATCAAGTAATATTCAAGCCACCACAAATGGTTGTCTGACAATACAACCATGAATAAGATCGTCGGCCAACCCTTTGTTCTCTACATCAAGATTGTGATAGAAATAATTCAACAAGAATTTTTCGAGAAAACCATGGTAAGGGCATTGTAGTAACACCTTGTTGAAATGTAACCAAGTCTCAAGTATATGCTCTACACCCATTCTTTTGAAATTTTGAATGCGTGTACTCAATTTCATCACTTTAGAAGGAAAAAAGAACCTTTCAAGGAAATCTTCAACCAACTCTTCCCAGGAGGAAATAAAAGTCTTTGGCAACAAAATAAAACACCTAGTAACTTCCCCTTTAGAAAAAAAGGGAATAACCTGAACCACATTTACTCTTGTGAAATGCCATCAATCGCAAAAGGTCTGCACACATTTGCAAACGTGCGGATGTGATCATTAGGATCTTCATGCTCAAAGCCTCCAAATAATCCTCTTATTGTGATAAGTGAAAAATGGGTTCGGTTATGACAAATGTGGTATCCTTATGCACAGGTGGAAACCAAATTGCTCAAACTTTATCGTTGGTTTGATAAATAACCTCATCTTACCTTCTAACATCTTTATCTTGTCATTGGCAACTAGAGTCGTTGCCACTATTTGCAATCATTGTTTCACCTACCAATAGAACACAACACTAGAACCAAGTGTAGGTTTGTTCAACAACACACAGATTATTATGCAAATTACTTCTAAAATTGAATTCCTAAATGCCACTCACCGTCTTTGGCGCCATATTTAGAAATTCTCAAATTACTCTTCAGAACTAATCAAAAGAGTAAGATGTCATCGTCAATAGAAATATCCAACAAAGGATGAATTCCACATGGAGTGGTGTGAGATTTAGGATCTAATTAGTGATTAAGATGCAACTAATTTCAATATAGTGAATGAGTCAAAAGGGTGGATGATTCCACAATATTTAATCACACGATTTCAAGTTCATGAACTACAATAAGTGTTTAAGCAACCAAAAATTAGCTAATTTAGTTAACTCTAGGAGTGTGGTAATTGAAATATGATGTCACTAGGGGTAGATTTGCATTGCTCAATAAGGTTTATCATGGATAGGTTGAGTAATCTTCATTAATGTTAATCTTTTTTTATCTCATAACATTAATTCATGAAATCACTTTTTGGTTTTATTCATGTGATTTTCAATTCAATCCACTATATTGATTTTACAATTAGATGTAACTATATTATAAGCATTAAACTAATTACCCTCTCATATTGGTCTCTTTCGAGCACCAATTTGAGATCAAAGTGAAGATAAAGTTGACAACCTTAATCCTTAATTTAAGCAAATGTAACAGTTCAAATCCATAATCAAAAGCCATAAAACAAACCAATTCAGCATACCCACTAAGTTAGATCAACACCTAGACGCATAATCATCCCTCAAGAGATTGGGTTTTAGCCACTCATCACAACGTGAAAAGAAATTATACCTTGCATGCAAGTAGTTGTGGATAACATGAGATTAAGAAATTCCAAGCAAAACAACTTGAATTCAACTTCAATTTATCAAATTCAAGAATAAAAGTAGAAATCTCCCAAAACTAAAAGTGTTCTTCACCAAATATGAGGTGTTTCTATCTCTAAAATGTTCATAACTTTCTCACAACTTTTGAGCTCTTCCTCTTTCCCTCTCCTTTGGGATATTTATAATTTTCCAAAATTTGGCACAAAACTTAATGTGCCACTCATTCTGTGATGTTAGTTGGGCTCACTGATCTCATTCGACGAATAACCAATCACTTCAGCTTACCTTTTTCTTGCCCCATGCTTCAGGTGTTTGAAACTCAGTTGGTGATGTAATATAAATTTGTCTTTCCCATTCAACTAATCATCGATCCCTAGCTTTGTTTGCATTTTAAGCCTCCTATTTTTCAACAGGTGCTGTTAACTTCGGTGATGGTCTCCTAGTTCACCTTTTGAATTTGGTTTGTCACCGTTTCTCATGCCTCAATTAAAATCAGTGCACTGTCAACTAGAGCGAACTTGTACCCATTTGGTGATCTGGCCTTCAATTCATGTTTGGTGATCACCAATATGGAGTATACACTTCTTTGTATGTTTTTTGCCATTCTTTCAAACATTCATCATTTCCTTGTCCTTTAGCCTTCATAGCTTCAAACCATCGAAATATCATTAGAATAGGACATAACTAGGTATCGTGGACACTAATTGTTGAGTTAAATAGGCTTCAAATGAGTGCAAATTTACCACCCATGACGGTTCCAATGATGAATAAAGTAATGAGTTTTTAAGGGTAAATTGTCATGTGGTTGAGAATATATGTTGTGGGGTGTGTGGGTGGTGATGTCTGAGTAACCATATCTCGAAAGGATGCACGATGTTTCTCAATGATAGATAGGGTGACATTTTACTTTAAGTGCAAATCATTGCCTTTTTGGGAGGATATGAATTGCTTGATATTTACAAAAATGGTCTGGCAATGTGAAAGAAAAAGTGAGTACCACTCAAATATTTTTTTAAGAAGTGATGTATTGACCATGATTTTGTGACAATTCTAATGACACTTTTTGTGACTTTTGATCACTGGTAGTTACTAAATGTGATTGCATATGCTCTTGTGAATGGATGTGAAAATTGAATCACCTTAATTAATTTGCATGTCATGTGTGGTGGGGTTATGGAATAAATTCTCATGTATGCTTGTGTTATATAGAACTTGTAAGTTAGTCTTTCAATGTTGGTCTTGAGTGCTTCTAGTTTGCAAAATGACCTTAGGAATTCTTTTTGTTTTTTGGAAACCTACTTAACCTAAAACCTACCATTGAACTTAATGTATCCCTAGTTGACCCTTTTAAAGCATAATATTGTTTCTTTCACGACCCAAAGTAGACCCTAGGCATAACATGACGTATAGGACCCGAGAGGCCCTACATAAGCCACTTAGCATACATCATTCAAGGTAATAGAAATAAAAGAGTTTAAAAGTAGCATTTCACATAAAAGAGTTTGACAAAAGTGGAACTCTAAACTTATGTCTCAAAGCCATATATTACATCAAAGAACTGATTTTACATAACCCATACATCACATACAAAATTAGAGCTAGAAATAACAAAGTGAGAAAATAATATTGGCCCTTGAATCATGAGGACTTACCAATGTTCAAAAGCTCAAATGAATCTAGTAGCCACGAGAATGGGGAGCGTCAGACCCTACATTAGGGAAACAATGTAGGCACAAGTATGCGATAGTACATGTAATTTACCAAATATAATAGCAATGTATAAGAGTTATGAATCATGCAAAAATGACTTAATATGACATGCAATGACAACACTAAATCATAAAATAACATGTTAGAAAACAGAAGTCATAATCATGGTCAATGCAGGCTAAACATCTTATAAAACACATGTGAGATAAGAATGTAACCTTAGTTTATTATTGTGGGAAGCTTACCTTTAACTTACATAGACCGTGTTGAGCTATAGCATGGAATCCGCTGTCTATATCACACAAAAGAGATGTACGTACTTGCCAATGTAAGAACCATAAACTTAAGCTAAAGTGGATCCACTAGCTAATGTGTATCTAAGAAAAACGTATGGTGGCACATAGTTATGGGACATGGGTAATCACCTCGTTTCCACTCGATGCTTAGCGTAAATCCACAGAATAGTCATTAGCCTTAACTTGTTTTACTATCCATGGTAAGTCACAATTAAATAGTCAAACCATGCTAGAGTTCATTAGAATAGCTCCTTAATCTGGATTAAACTTAGGTGAGAAAACCTTTAAACCTTACGAATTCTTTTTGTGAAAAAACCCTTTTGCAATCATGTTTTGAGTAGTATGTGAGAAATGTTTTCAAAAAAACAACAATAAAATTGATTCTTTACTCTCAAAGAAACGGTAAATTTTTAATATCAATTTAATAAAGAAACATGTATATCTGCATAAATTCATCTTTGATATTTCATAAGCTTTATTATATGATCATCATCTAAGAATCGTGGATCATGCATGTGTTCATGTGAATTCAACTTTAAAATTTGTAAATACTTCAATTCATGCATAAAAAGATAGAAAATAATCAATTGGATCATAATTGAAAGGGTCCCATCAGATTGAACAAAACACTAACTTCAATTGGAGATTCTAATTTGTAAAGTTGGAGAATTTTGGAACCCTTGGAGGAAAGGACTCCATAGGTGAATACTATCATACCTTGATGTCAAAAAACCACAATGATTGGAGAATGAGAGACTTGAAGTTTAACCCTAGCTTTTCTTCTTCTTCCTTAGACTTGAGAGATTTAGGGGGTAATCTTGGAGGGATTTGGCAATTATAGAAAAGTGATTTAGAATGGGTAGTTTCTAGGCTTAGAATACTTATATAGGGCTTAGTATTAGGATCAAAACGACCTAGTATAGCCATTAATATATTAGGGAAAAGTAGCCCGTAAAATAATTGTCGACCTCCATCTACGATTTGGACCTACGGTCTGTAGGTCCTTCTACGAATTGTACTGGTAAACAGTAGAAAGTGATAGACTATTAATTTGCCAACATTCATTGAAACCCATGTACGAATCGTAGTTCTTCGTATATACCGTACATGCCAATCGTAGAAACAAACTTTAAGCTTTAAAATTTTACTAAGTTTGGGGTCACCGATGAGACCTATCTATAGGTTGTACATGGAATGACGGACCATCCTGGTGAACCATAAAAAGGGTACTGGGACTTGTTTTGGAAAAAAATTATTTTCCCACTTGCTACAGGTGTCATCTACGGCCCGTAGAAGCTTCTCTGGTCCATAGATGGGACATCTAGACATAGACATCAACCAAAAACAATATTTTTTCTTCTTTTCTAAATCTGAAGTGTTACAATATCTCCCCCATAAGAAAATTCATCCTCGAGTGGAACTCAGGACATCATAAAGAAGGTCAGATGAATATATAATAGCCCAACATGAATGCAATCACATATAAATGTACCTACCCAAGGATGAAAAATTGACTCCAAGCTAAAGCATTTACAAAACATCATTTCATAAGTCTTATATGCAACTCATACTCAAATGCACATAAACATAGATAAATCGATCAAGTTCACTAATTTTCTAAAAAATCATGTTTTCATGAGAATGCATACATGAGGAAATATGAGAATGGTGAAAACATAAGGGTGGAATATGAGGAAATAAATACCTCAAGCTAGAGTAGGGTCGTAGGGAAATAGATGAGGGTATCGGGATATCTTATCGGCCTCGGCCCCAAGTTTCACCCTCAAATAACTGGTTCTACCAAAGAATCTTTACAAAAGTAACTTCCTTATTCCTAAGCTTCATAATTTCCCGTTCCAAAATCTCAACTAGAACCTCTTCATGTAACGACTCAAGGCTGCCCCCCTAGACGTGAAACGGCGTACTTTTCCCCGAAGGGGTCTCATACAAGCCTCATAGCATTCTTGAACATAAGAGCATAGGAAAATAAGGCAAAATTTAAAACTTTCTTTACAATCAAAATCATTTTTCATTAAAAAGCAAGCGGAAGACTTTCTAGACTTTGTCTCAGACCATGCAATACTTTGAATACAACAATGGGACTTAGCCCATACAAAAGCTTTAACATGAACTAAAAGACATAAAGGGAACATAGTGGGTTTTGTCCTCAAAAACTATGAGGACTCACCAAGTCTTCATCTCCAAGCTCCTTAGAAACCTATCCTTCAAGTATAGAACATCAATATCTCCCAACCCTACACTTTGGTAAAAAGGAGATATATGGGTTAGCACAATTAAGTACTAAGTATGGAAGCCATGCAAAAACCATGCATAAAACGGACATTTTATTTGAAAGTCATGCTTGTATGCCATTTTGATAAACCTTCATGAATATCAGCATAAGAGGCATATTATACAAACATAACCAACATACAAGTCATTTCTCACATTCAAGAGATAATCATCATATAAACCATTACCTTCACATTAAGACTTCACCTCAAGCAACCTTCAAGCTATAATTTGTGCAATGTCTGGATAGCGTCGCATACCACCATCCACACTAAAGTACCACCTTAAGGTCACCAAAAGTGAACTTACCATTCAACCTTTTCATCTTCAAACATTACTCATACATAAGAGACATAAACCTTTCATAAGTCATATCATCACATAAGGATCATCAGCTAAGACAACCCTATGTCATACTTGTGCAATATGCAAGTAGCATCCCATACTACTACTCACACTAAGTACTCCTTTGAAGTCACCATAGGCAAGGCACATTCATATACAATAAGTCATGACAAGGAAGTAACTCATAATACAATCCAAGTATAGCATGCATCTTCACATTTAAGCATGTAAGAGTCTACATTATTCATTAACTTCATTTAGGACACATTCATAGATTAGTCATTAATACTTAGAGAACTCACTATGACCCTCTCAAAGCCTACTCGTGCAATGCATGGATGGCATCCCATACTACCACCCACACTTCATAGAACTCATCAAGAAACCATAATGCACATCTCACATGTTGGGAATAGGAATTAACAGACATAGACCGTGAGAGCTAAATCATAGAATGCGGTGTTATATGACCCTACACCAAAGGAAGATGTTCCACTTGCCTAAGGTAGACCTAGGTGTGTTTTACCTATGTGGGCACATAGTTATGGGAGAAGAAAGATGTTCATTGGACTCTATCCTAACATTGGGAGAGTCACCATCTTACCATATCCACTTGGTACTTCGCCTTCATTCCCATAGAGTAGTTCATTCACATTACATTGTTGTACTTGAGAGGGCCATCAACATTAGGCATACCGACCCAAGGTACATTACACAAGAAAGGGCCACCACCATTAGGTATACCGATTCAAGGTACATTAAGGATAGCTCATTGACCTTCCAAGAAAGGCCACCAACATTAGGTCTGCCGATACAAGGTTCATCATTTCACACATAAAAGTGCCACCAACATTAGGTCAACCGTTTCAAGGTTATCAATTCACACAAGGAAGAGCCACCACCATTAGATCTACCGATCCAAGGTTTAATCATCACATTAGTTCCAAGACTTCTCATGAGAGGCCACCATCATTAGGTCTACCGATCCAAGGTTTAGCCTAGAATACTTCATCATTCATTCATTCATTTATTAAAGGCTACCAACATTAGGTCGACCAATTAAAGACATTAAGACATTAAGTCAAGATACATTCATTATACAATAGGAGGATGCCTAGGCCTACCGATTCAACATATCACAATCACATTTACATTCATTTACACAAGAATAGGATGCACAAGCCTATCAATTTAAGATATACATTTCATAGAAGAAAACCCTTCACATTCCATCATCATCATTCATGAGTGTTAATAGAGAATATACTTTCAATCATAACACTATTACATTCTAAACATAATCATTATAATATCATTGAATTCACATATATTTATCCTTCACATCATAATCATACATAGATCCTTCATATATAGAGGTACAAGGAAGATATCGATCAATTAAATACCACAATATACATAGTAATTAAACATCTCCACCTTTCAAGTGGATGAATAGACAAAGCACAATTCTACTTCAATATGTGATTTCATCATAACTTGCCCTTCAAGGGCCATGGACAACATTCACCCACACCTTATATCAATACAATTTGGCAAGAGAAATAATATAATTTCAATATTCTATATCCATATACACATAAACAACCCACATACTTCATAATCAATCAAATCCCAATCACAAATCACAACTTAAGAATTTGGGGGAAAACATGGGTTCTAAGAATAAATCATCTTAATTCATCTTTAAATCCATAATTCATTCATAAATCAATGCAATAAAGCCTTTGGAAATCATTTAGAATCGAACCCATGCACATATTGAAATCTAGGGTTTTTGGGTAAACATTAGAGACTTGGAATCACTTTTGAAATTGGCTCCTTGAAAGAAACCAAGTCAAGGATGAAGACCACCATACCTTTTATGGAAGAACTCCATGAAAATCCCTTGAAAAACATGAAGTCTTAACCTTGGAAGCTTGGATCCTTCACCTCCAATGGAGGTTTCTAAAGAGAGAACTTTTGGATAGGTGGGTTTCTAATTTGAGTGATTTTGAAGAATGACTTTGAAAAGGTGTTTTAATACTTTTAAAACCCTTAAAATATCTTAATTAATCAATAAAAAACGTCCAATAACTCAACTAACCAAAGGGGGAATTTACCAAACCACCCTCACTTGGTCGAGTTTTGGATAGCACACAGGTGCAAACCACGAAACCCCCATCCACGGACCGTGGATGGGGTCATGGATCATGATGTTGAGGCATGGTTCATGGTCGCAACTCACCAAATGGGACCTTGACCCACGGAGGCCATCCACGGGGTGTGGATGGACCTACTGGGCGTAGGTCCCATCCGTGGTTCACCAAATTTTGGACAACTTTGGTTTTCCTTGGGGTCTTGGGGGTTAGGCTTTAGGGTCCTCCTCAAGGACCCCTAGGGTGGTCCTTGGGGAGTCGTACCTTGACATTTAACCCCTAAACCCCTCAACCATAGCTCGGGACAACATCTTACACCCTCAAACCTCACATCAACTCAAGGACAAACATCGTTAGGCTCTAGTTTCACTTATTCGTTTTACGGGTCATTACATTATCCCCTACTTAGGAACATTCATCCTCGAATGAAACTTTAAACACATTAAGGGGGTTAACGACTCAAGACTCGCAGCCCATCATGCATGCAACATCATAAACAATGCACAAAACTAGGAGAAAACATCAACTCCACATCAATAAGTTCAATGTAACACAATAAAGTACGAACTACATCTACAAACTCATTATGCATCATAACTTCAACATTTCTCATTACATTGGAGGAATGACCTTCTCCAACTCATATCATGCTCATCATAACATCATTAGGCACATTATGCAAGCACTCTCAAAAGCATATTTAGGCATGTTCAACATTTCTCCTCATGAAGCATATAGACAACTCATACTAAATTCATATCTACAAAAGGAACTTAATTCATAAAAACTCATTTTCTCATTCAAGCATAAACTCATCAAGGAAATGCATAACATAACGAGACCATGGTAACACATAAATCACACATGACTCCAAAACATCAAACAAGGCAAAAAGGAACTCTTTGTCTAAGGCTTGAATAGGCATAGAAAGGAAGAGATACGGATATCAAAACTCTCTACAACCTTACTATTCAACATATTATCCCCCCCACTTAGGAGTAAACCCAACTAAGGCTTATCATGAACCCAACAAAGGAACCTTAACAAGACATTCATAACTTACATGAAACCATCAACATACCGGTGCTTTTAAACTAGGAAGGTCCTCATTAAGCAACTTTTTCTTGCAAACAACCTTACCAACACCACTCAAGGTCTCATATGAGTCTACCACACTGGGTCCAAACTCCTCAAACTCATTACACCTCTTTGGTGAGAACATTAAGCAAGCCTAACTCATGAACATCAAGGACACTCAATGACCTTATTATCTAAACACATTATCCCCCACTTAGGAGTAAGCCTATACAAACTCTTTACAACATCACTTCTTTCATTTCTAAGGTCAGAACAAGTCATCACTAAACCTCCACCCTCATCATACAACATGATTCTAAAACACCACATTCATCAACTATTTCAACATACCTCAAAACTCATCTTGACTAAGTCAAATTCTACCAACAACACATATAACCCTAAAGAAACCCATTCATATTAAAGTCAACACCACAATCTATCAAGTCACATAGCCATAATTGGCATCACAACCAACCTTCCTCCCTCACACCTTCTAACATACTCCTTTCAAATGGTCATACTGTCACGCCCCAAACTCTAAGGGCGCAACTGGCTCCTACTGCCAAAACTCAGGCCCGAGCCGACCCTGCTGAACTATTTGCTACTAGCGCATGGCAGCCACACGCAATCAAGAAATCAAACAAGTATATCTCGGCTTAAAACTAAGTCATTGGCCGGCAACGCCCCTGTCAACTAAATCTATAAAAGAAACAGCTACTCCCATGAGATCATATAAATAAATAGCCAACTAGCACAGAAGTCCTGATTGGGACGTCGAGGCCATCATGATATCAATACCAAAACTAAAAGCAGGTATATATCAATACAATACATCAAACAGCTCACAAGCTTCAGCAAACCAACAACATAGGCTAGTATGGCCATAACGTAGCTATACACCCCACTCACTAGTCTGCAAGCCTCTAAAAGTAGTAAAGATTAGCGGGACAGGGTCCCAGCCTACCCATAAAGATATATACAACAAAAGGTAACAAACATCCCAACTCTGGCAGCTCAGGAGGAAAGGGACTAGCCAACCGAATAAAAGTCAATCATGCTGGTGAGGAGGTCTACTCAGTCGTCTGTTAGGACCTGCATGCATGAATGCAGCGCCCCAAGGCAATAGGGTGTCAGTACAAAATAATGTACAGAGTATGAAAGGCAATAGACTATGATGAGGTATCCTGATATACTGGAATAATCTGATAAATAAATCAAGGATAAGATAAGTGTACTGACTTGCTCCTAAATCTAAACTTATCAAAAATAATAAAACAACAACCTAACCAAGCCCCCATAAGCTCGACAAGTACAAATATCACACAAGACCACCTACTCAAGCCCCCATAAGCCCGGAAGGTGCCAATCAGCCTATATACCCCTATCAGTAGTCCCCTAGCCCCGTAGGCAATCACATAGCCCTCTTAGGCATTAATATAGCCCCGTAGGTAGCACATAGCTCTCTTAGGCATCAACGTAGCTTATAGACAACTCATAGCCCTCTTAGGCAACGACATGGCCCTGTAGGAAGCACATAGCCTTCTTAGGCGTCAATATAGCCCTGTAGACAACTCATAGCCCGTCTAGGCACAATATTGCCCCTTAGGCAACTCATAGCCTTTTTGGGCATCCATATAGCCCTGTAGGCAGAACATACCCCTTCTAGGCATAGATCACATTCCTGCAGCTAACCACAATAGCCCTAAAGGCAATAATAATAATTCAACCACTAAAAGCGAGCAATTTAGTTATATGCAACCTATACAAATAGCCTCTAAGTCGTGTTCAACATAGGGACGCTACTAACTAAATAAGAATCCCGACAAGGGAGGATTATATCAACTCGAGCAGCCAACAATCAACAATCACGGCTACAAGTATATCAAGGATAACAACCCAAATACATTGCTTCTAAGCTTTAAGGAAACATGCCGTAAGTAGGGAATAGCCTTAACATACCTTTTTCGCTAAATTCACGTGGCCTAACGACTTTTACTCAAATAATGCCTCGATACTACAACAAGGTAGGACCATAATCAACACACAAAAATAAAAGATACCATGACAATATGATAAAATATATGTATTTCCGTAGCAAATTGCTCTTTGCTGCTTATAAAAGCTAGAGTCGATGAAAGAAGGGTCTTACCTCGATCTTAAGGTCGTAATACACTTCAAAACCTTCAAATATATCCAAACCTTTGCTATCCCAACACTAAAGTGTGATACGCTACGAAATCGATAAAATAAATTATACCACGATCATGAGCCCAACGCGTAGAACAACTTTCTTCAAGGACTTAAATCGAGAAAATGTGTACCATAGTTGATCCTAGAAATGGGTTTCTCTATTTTTTCTCTGGTTTTTAAGCTAAAAATGAAGAAAAAATTTCGAAGAAGAAGATATATGTAAAGTTCCACCGACCTAGGGCCCCACCTCACGTGCCTGCTTGCGCAGTGCCACAAAAACGCAAATATCTCTCTATTCTGAAGTCGTATGAACAAATAGTTTTAATGCGTTAGAAACTAGACTCGTAGACCTTCGATTCAATAGGTTGTGGGCCCCATAACTCTTTATATATTGGGAGAAAATCTCCATGACTTTTGACCCAAATTTCAGAGAAATCTTAAAAAGGAACCTACGATAACTTCCGCCAACTTTTATTTCGCCACTTACTTAACTTCAAAACTTGAGATACACCCTTGAACACTTAAAATATGACATACCACATCATTTTTAATTTATTACTCACTCTCTTTGTCTTTCCACGAAGATACGAGTTAATTTAGACGTTTTGAAAAGTCGAGGTGTTACGCATACCCTAAAGACCATAGGATTAGGAATAAGAGAAAGACATTATAGAGTTAAACTCTATGGAATGACTTCAAGAATGAATAAGCGAGACTTTTTTAACACCCAATAGCCTCCTATTCATATTGTGGCGCACTTCACATTATGAACAAGACTCTACTACATGTGGTTCGAAACATCCTAAGCCCATTCCAAAATATTGTGCACTGATACCATGTTTGTCAGGACCCAAGGCTATCCCCTAGATGTGACATCGTGTACTTGACCCCGAAGGGGTCTCATACAAGCCTCATAGCATTATTGAACATAAGAGCATAAGAAAATAAGGTGGAATTTAATACTTTCGTTACAATCGAAATCATTTTTCATTAAACACCAAGGGGAAGTCTTTCTAGACTTTGTCTCAAACCATGTAATACTTTGAATACAACAATGGGACTTAGCCCATACAAAAGCTTTAATCTGAACTAAAAGACATAAAGGGAACATAGTGGGTTTTGTCCTCAAAAACTATGAGGACTCACCAAGTCTTCATATCCAAGCTCCTTAGAAATCTAACCTGCAAGTATAGAACATCAATATCTCCCAACCCTACAATTTGGTAAAAAGGAGAAATATGGGTTAGCACAATTAAGTACTAAGTATGCAAGCCATGCAAAAACTATGCTTAAAACGGACATTTTATTTCAAGTCATGATTGTATGCCATTTTGATAAAACTTCATGAATATAAGCATAAGAGGCATATTATACAAACATAACCAACATACAAGTCATTTCTCACATTCAAGATATAATCATCATATAAACCATTACCTTCACATTAAGCCTTCACCTCAAGCAACTCTCAAGCTATACTTTGTGCAATGTATGGATAGCGTCCCATACCACCATCCACACTAAAGTACCATCTTAAGGTCACCAAAAGTGAACTTACCATTCAACCTTGTCATCTTCACACAATACTCATACATAAGAGACATAAACCTTTCATAAGTCATATCATCACATAATGACCATAACCTAAGACAACCCTAAGTCATACTTGTGCAATGTGCAAGTAGCATTCCATACTACTACTCACACTAAGTACTCCTTTGAAGTCACCATAGGCAAGGCACATTCATATTCAATAAGACATGAAATGGAAGTAACTCATAATACAATCCAAGTATAGCATGCATCTTCACATTTAAGCATTAGGAATCAACATTCTTCATTAACTTTATTTAGGAAACATTCATACATTAGTCATTAAGACTTACAGAACTCACTATGACCCTCTCAAAGCCTACTCGTGCAATGCATGGATGGAAACCCATACTACCACCCACACTTCATAGAACTCATCAAGAAACCATAATGCACATCTCACAAGATGGGAATAGGCCTTAACCGACATAGACCATGAGAGCTAAATCATGGA
The DNA here is from genome assembly GCF_000226075.1 of Solanum tuberosum. NCBI lineage: Eukaryota > Viridiplantae > Streptophyta > Magnoliopsida > Solanales > Solanaceae > Solanum > Solanum tuberosum. The sequence goes on along the minus strand of NW_006239024.1, from coordinate 525,846 downwards.
ATCCAGTGTCATATGACCCTACACCGAAGGAAGGTGTTTGATGTACCACAAAATTGTGGCACATTTGATCCTTAATAACTATGAACTAATACTAGAATTAAGTGAAATTTTGGATTATTTGATGGGTTTGTTAAATGTGTAGGCAGAATTTTAGTTGTATAGAAATGTAGAAAAAGAAGCAGAACTGATGTTGACCAAGTGAAGTTCATGGCCAACTTCACAGACCGTTAACTTCATTACGGTCCGTGGTTGAGCTGTTTTATTCTTTTATTAGTCACGATATTCTAAGGTCATTGGTGCAAGTCGAAACTTTTTTGAGGGGATTTTTGTATTGTTTATGTATTTTTTTATTTTTCTCCCATTTTGGGGAAATTATGCAATATTCGGCCATTTTCGGGCAGTTACGAAAACATGTAAAGTTTTATTCTTTTATTCGTCACGATATTCTAAGATAATTGGTTCAAGTAAAAAAAATTGAGACGTTATTTGTATTGTTTATGTATTTTTCTTGATTTTCGGCCAGTTTGGGAAATTTACGTAATATTCGACCATTTTCGGACAGTTACGAAAAGAAGTAAAGTGTTGTTCAGTTGTTCGTCATGATATTCTAAAATCATTGGTGCAAGTCAAAAAATATTTTGAGGCATTTATTGTATTGTTTATTTATTTTTCTTGATTTTTCAACCATTTTGGGGAATATACGTATTATTCGGTTATATTTGGAAAGTTACGAAAAGAAGTAAAGTTTAGTTCTTGTATTCGTCACGATATTCTAAAGTCAATGGTACAAGTCGAAAATTTTTTGAAGCGTTTTTTGTATTGTTTATATTTTTATTTTTATTTGTTTGGCCATTTTGGGCTATATATGTAATATTCGGCCATTTTCGGTTAGTTACGAAAAACAGTAAAGTTTTGTTCTTTTATTCGTAATTATATTCTAAGGTGATTGGTGCAAGTCGAAATTATTTTGAGGTGTTTTTTGTATTCTTTATGAATTTTTTAAAAAAATTTGGCCCTTTTGTGGCATTTACGTAATATTCAGCCATTTTCTAGCAGTTACAAAAGAAGTAAAGTTTTGTTCTTTTATTAGTCACGATATTGGAAGGTCAATGGTGCAAGTCGAAGTTTTTTTGAGGCGTTTTTTGTATTGTTGATGTATTTTTCAAGATTTTTCATCCATTTTGGGGCATATACGTAATATTCGGTCATTTTTGGGCAGTTACAAAAAGAAGTAATGTTTTGTTATTTTATTCGTCACGATATTCTAAGCTCATTGGTGCAAGTAGAAATCTTTGTAGTCATTTTTTGTATTATTTATGTATTTTTCTTGATTTTTCACCCATTTTGGGGGATTTACGTTATATTCGACAATTTTCGGGAAGTTACGAAAAGAAATAAAGTTTTGTTCTTCTATTCGTCACGATATTTTAAGGTCATTGGTGCAAGTCAAAAAAATTTGAGGCGTCTTTTTGTATTGTTTATTTATTTTTCTTGATTTTTCGGCCATTTTGGAGAATTTACATAATATTCGGCCATTTTCGGATAGTTAGAAAAAGAAGTAAAGTTTTGTTCTTTTATTCGTCACGATATTATAAGGTCATTGGTGCAAGTTGAATTTTTTTGAGGCATTTTTTGTATTGTTTGTGTATTTTTCTTGATTTTCAGCCATTTTGGGTAATTACGTAATATTCGGTCATATTTGGATAGTTACGAAAAAGAAGTAAAGTCTTGTTCTTTTAATCGTCACGATATTCTAAGGTCATTGCTGCAAGTCAAAAAAAATTGTGGCGTTTTTTGTATTGTTTATGTTTTTTTTTTATCGACCATTTTGGGGAATTTACGTAACATTCAGCCAATTTCAAGGAGTTACGAAAAGAAGTAAAAATTTGTTCTTTTTTTTTGTCACGATATTCTAAGGTCATTGGTGCAAGTAGAAAATTTTTTGAGGTGTGTTTTGTTATTGTTAATGTATTTTTCGATCATTTTGGGGAATATACGTAATATTCGGCTATTTTCGGGTAATTACGAAAAGAAGTAGCGTATTGTTCTTTTATTCGTCATGATATTCTAAGGTCATTGGTGCAAGTCAAAAAAAATTTAGGCGTTTTTGTATTGTTTATGTATTTTTTTTATTTTCTACCATTTTCGGACATTTATGTAATATTCGGTCATTTTCGGATAGTTATGAAATGACGTAAAGTTTGGTTCTTTTGTTCGTCACGATATTTTATGGTCATTGGTGCAAGTCAAAAAACATTTGAGGCGTTTTTTGTAATGTTTGTGTTTTTATTATTTTTCGGTCATTTTGGGGCATTTACATAATATTCGGCCATTTTTAGGCAGTTACGAATTGGAGTAAAGTTATGTTCTTTTATTCGTCACGATATTCTAGGGTCATTGGTGCAAGTCGAAATTATTTTGATGCGCTTTTTTAGTACTTTTTATGCGTTTTTTTAATATTGTTTATGTGTTTTTCTTGATTTTTAATATTGGTGAATTTACATAATATTCGGTTATTTTCGGGCAGTTATGAAACGAAGTAATTCTTTGATCTTTTATTCGTCATGATATTCTAAGGTCATTGGTGCAAGTCGAAATTTTTTTGATGTGTTTTTTGTATTGCTTATGTATTTTTTTTATTTTTCGGCCATTTTGGGGCATCTACGTAATATTCGGCCATTTTCGGGTAGTTACGAAAAAAGGTAAAGTTTTGTTCTTTTATTTGTCACGATATTCTAAGGTCATTTGTGCAAGTCAAAATTCTTCTGAGGCGTTATCTATAACATCTCGCAATTTAAAATAACTAGGAGGAAGCTAATAATTGGAAATAGTCATTTTTGGAAAAATGGTGAAAATCTGGAAAATTGTTTAAGTTAGAAAAAGTTGAGTTTTGGTCAACTTAAATGACCATAATTCCTAACTCAGGATGAGTTAGGTGTAGTTCCAGATATGGTTGGAAAGTTCTAGGAATTATCTTTCCAACGCCGCCGAGTTTGCGCGATTCCGAGTTCGTATGAGTAAGTTATGCCCTTTGGAAGTTGGGTTGTTGGATTAAGGAAAGTCGAAATCCGGATATGTGAAGGGTTAACTAGTCTTTTCCTTACCTAATTTGCCTATTTCGTTTTTAGGAATTAATTGGGGTAAAACAAGACTTTATTCAGTTTAGAAAAATTAGAATTTACGCTAGGGCTTGGAGAGGAGAAGAAAGAAGAGAAAAGAGGAGAGAAATCAAGAAATCGCCAAGAACGTTCAAGCTTTGCGAGTGGAATTCGTCGGGGGTTATCCCTACAAGGTATGTGAGATCACATAGTGTTGGGTTAGTTCACCCACACGCCAAACTTGTTTCAATTCAGCAAAAATTGGAGTTGTCTGAATGTTAAGAAAGTGAAGTTCTTGAAGAACATTGTTGAATTCTTGTTGGTTGACTATTGAATACCTAGTGTTGATTTGATTCATGTTTCCGAGTTGTTTTTCGAGTTAAATTTATTAGGTATTGAGGGTACAAATGATCCTAAGTGTTTTTGGAAAAGAACCATGGAAGTTTAGAGGGTTTAGAGATGAAAATCGAAGGAGAAAAGTCGGAATTTTCTGGGGAAAAAGGTGGGGCGTCGCGCCAGCCAGCGTGCCCCAAAAGGGTCTCTGAATGTTCACCCTTGGGGCTCCAAACCAGCCAGCGCACCCCAGAATGGTCTCTGAATATTGAGGGTTGGCGCCCCGCGCCTCTCAGAGCACCAGGGACGCCAGTTCTCCCCATTCGTTCCCCACCTTTTTAGTACTTGTTCCTTAGCAATGTACCTATGTTTTCTAGTTGATTCCAACACTCTAAGGTACATCTAAACACCATAAAATCATCCATAAACATGAGATCATGAACGTTGAATCCATAATCCAATTCAAGGAAAGTTAAGATCAAAGTCATAGAAGCTAAGAGTAAAAGTCTAGATGTTAAGAAGCAAGTCAAAACAAGATTTCTCAACGTTTTCAAGAGTCTTTAACAAACGTTTTAACTTCGTTTTAAGGCTCAAGTTTCAAGCAAAGTATAGAGTTGAGTTCATTTCTCAAAAGTTATTAGGGAACTAAGTATTCCCAAAGAAGTT
>NW_006239024.1:518525-521424 GCF_000226075.1 Solanum tuberosum | reverse complement strand
TAAGTTAAGCTAGTGGATCCACTAAGTTAAGCATTCGATATGACGACAAAGTATAGGACACTTCTGGCAGCGTGGGCACGACGTTGTATCACCACTTAGGCTCATAATGCTGGTTGTCGGTTAGAGAATCTCCAACATAATCTATATTATTTTATTATATGAGTAAAGTTGAGTTTGTTACTGCATTTCCTTTAACAAACTAAGTCGCTTTTTTACTGTTTTATAAAGCTTTTTCATATATTGCATGTGTTCATTGCTTTATTCTGAGTTAAGTTTTTCATCAGTTGAGAAGGGCCAAGGTAAGAGTTTCTTTCAGAATCTTTTCAAGCCTTTGTATTGTTTAGCATTCCAACTCACATACTCGTACATTCAATGTACTGATGTCAGTTGGCCTGCATCGTCTTATGATGCAGATACAGGTAACCAGGATCACCATCCAGCGCCTCGTTGATCCAGCTTGAGCACTTAGAGTCTGTGGTGAGCCTCTTTGCATTTGGAGGACTCCTTTATTTGCTTTCTAGTCTTTCAGATGTTAGGGTGATCGGGGGTCATGTCCCGACATCCCTATTTATTTTAGAGGCTTCATAGACAGTTAAGTAGTTCAGTAGTCTTTGCATTGCTATTCATATGTTAAAGACTTGGGTTGCCACTTTTGGCCAAGTTGAATGTTTAATTTTGAAACATTCTCAATTGTTTTATTTTTCAGTTTAGTTAAGTTCATTGATCATTATAGATATGAATATTGTCTTCCGCTGAGTTAAGTAAGCCAGGCCAAGGGTTTACTTGGGGCCAGCAATGGTCTTCGAGTGCCAGTCCCTCCCTGGGTGTAGGCTCAGGGCGTGACAAACTTGGTATCAGAGCACTGAGTTCAAGAGTCCTAGGGAATCTATGAAGTCATGTCTATAGAGTCCTAGTTATCGGTGTGAAGCGTGCCATATCTATAATTAGGAGGTTGCAACATTTAGGAACTATCTCACTTCATTCACATTTATTTCGTGCGATAGAGTTAATCTCTATAAATGTTTACTTCTAATTCGTGGTTGCGCATGTTTCAGATAATCATGCCTCCACAAAGAGCAATCAGAGGTCGTCCTGCTAGACGCAATGTTGAGGAACAAAAGTTACCCAATTCACTTGTAGTGCAACCGCAAGGAGAAGTTACTAATGCTGAGTTTAGAGAGACTATAAGGATGCTCAGTCAGGTTGTGACTAACCAAGCTGGGCAGCAGAGAGAAGCTCGACAAGAAGAAGCTGACACTTCAAGGATTTGTGAGTTCTTGAGGATGAACCCTTCAAGTTTCACGGGTTCGAGAACTTTTGAGGATCTAGAGAACTTCATTGAGGAGCTAAACAAGGTATTTTATGTGATACATGTGACAGATACTGAGCGAGTTGAACTAGCTGTATATCAACTAAAGAATGTTGCTAGAACCTTGTTTGATTAGTGGAAAGGGGGTAGAGGCTGAGGATGCACCACCTGTGAGTTGGGCCTGTTTCGAGGAAGCTTTCTTGGGGCGTTTCTTTCCCCAGGAACTGAAAGAGGCCAAGGTACGTGAGTTCCTCACACTTAAGCAGGATTCTCTAACTGTTCATGAATATGGGTTGAAGTTCACCCAACTATCCCGTTATACTCCGGAGATGGTTAGGGAGATGAAAAGTCGAATGAGATTGTTCGTTGCTGGGTTGGGCCGTCTATCAAGCAAAGAGGGCCGGGAGCAATGCTTATTCGGGACATCGACATTTCGAGGTTGATGGTTTATGTGCAGTAGGTGGAGGAAGAGAAGCTGAGAAACAAGGAAGAATTCAGAAATAAGAAAGCGAAGATGTGGAACGAGTCTGGGCATCAGAAGGTTAGTGTAAATCGTCCGTCCTTTCAGAAACAAAAGGGAAATGCACTATCAACTACTAGTGCACCTGCACCCAGAAACAAAGGTGAGTATAATGGCCAGAATTCGTAGAACTTCAGAGCTAGACCTGTACAGTCTCAAGGTAGTGTGGCACAAGGAGGTAACTGGGCTCCTTGACTGAAACGACCCCAAAAATGCCCGAAAATGTGCTTCGGAAACACCTATAATTGTAATTTCCATATATCTCAAAAATCCGTGCATGATTTCGGAAATTAGACTTCATATTCTTATTCAAGGGGGGTCCAAAATTTAGGAGTGGGGGAATGGGGTCTAACCCCGGAATTTTTAGAGCAACCGTATCAAAATTTGAAAATCGCAAAAAATGCGATTTTCAGGGTCAAATTTAAAGGGGTATATCTCTTAGCACACAAGGATCTGGAAGGGCCGTAACCTATTAAATTAAACCTCTACGAGTTAGCTTTCCAATGCACTTGGTTTCACCTCATTCCGAGTTAGTATGAGAGAGTTATGACAATTTTCGTAAAACCTGTCGGAGTAGAATTTCAATTTCCAGTAGCTAAAGTTACTGTAGCGGCTGGACGTTTTTCTTTTATAAAAAGAGGATATGTCCCATACTTAGTCATTCAATTTCTAGCTTCAAAACACTCAAAAACACTCTCTAAGCCCTCTCCAAATTCCACCAAGATCTTCAACCAAATTCAAACATCTCAACCTCTAATTCCGGATTCAAGACTCAAATCTCAAGCTTCAATTCTCCATTCCAATCTTCATCAAGGATTCTCCAAAGTTGAGGTATGTGGGTTGATTGTGGAAACCTTCCTTTCCACAAGTCCAACCATTTATCCTCTATTTTACTTCAAGTTTATGGGTCCTTATGATCATTTATGAACTCTTGAATTATGGAATTACTACTACACATCCTATTATGGTCTATTTTTGCATATTATCATGAAATGGAATTATTATGTGATGGTTATGGTTTGCATGCTTCCATGATCAAATTATGAAGGTTGATATATATATATATATAT
>NW_006239024.1:513164-517493 GCF_000226075.1 Solanum tuberosum | reverse complement strand
TTTTTTTCTTGCTCCCTTAGTCCCGATTTCCCCCTTTGATTATGCTTATTGCTTATGGTCATTTTAATTGCTTCCGCGACCAAGGATGTGTAATGATATGCTATGAGGCTTGTTTGGGGTTCCTTCGGGTTCCCCATTCGCCGGTCACGTCTAGGCCCTAGGCTTGGGCCGTGACAAACTTGGTATCAGAGCACTAGGTTGATAGATCCTCGGAGTCCAACCCACCGCGTTGATTAGAGTCCGATTCATGGTTGTGTTGTGCACCACAACTATGAGTAGGAGGCTATGAGACGTTTTAGGAAATGTTTCCCTTCTCCACTTTCTAAGTCGTGCTGTAGAGTTGAATTAAGTTCTTCCCTAACGGTTGTTCTTTGCTTTGCTAGATCATGCCTAATACAAGAGGAAGACGAGCCCGCGCACCTGAGGAACAACCGACCAATGGGGATCTTCGGGATGCCCTTACTTTATTTGCACAAGCTATGGCTAATCAAGCCAACCACGGGCCCCAAGCCCCTCAGGCTCCTACCCGGGCATCTCGGGTGAGAGACTTCGTGCGGATGAATCCCCCGGAATTCTATGGGTCTAAGTTAGATGAAGACCCTCAAGAGTTCATTGATGAAGTCCTCAAGATATTAGCTATCATGGGCGTGAAGTCAGAAGATAAGGCGGAGTTGGCGGCCTACCAACTAAAAGGGGTGGCCCAAATATGGTACAACCAATGGAAGGAAGAGAAGGGGGCAAACTATGTGGTGCCTTGGGAAGAGTTCAAAACGGCTTTCCTTAATCGATTCTTTCCTCTTGAGCTTAGGGAAGCCAAATTGGTGGAGTTCATGAATTTAAAACAAGGGTCTATGAGTGTGAGGGAGTATGCCCTCAAGTTTAACCAACTTTCAAGGTATGCTCCACACTTGGTTGCCGACTCACGGTCTAGGATGAACAAATTCGTGATGGGTGTGTCCGACCTAGTGAGTGAAGAATGCCGGTCCGCAATGTTGATTAGTGACATGGACTTGTCTCGCTTGATGGTCTATGCCGAACAAATGGAGGAGGAGAAGTTGAGGAAGAGGAGGGGTCATGAGGCCAAGAGGGCCCGTTTTGAGGGCAAGTTCCAAAGTAGAACGGGAGGCCGGTTTCATCAAGGTCAAGGGTCTTCTCATGCGCTCCATAAGGGGTTTGCCAATGATGTTCCAAGGGCCCAAGGTGTTAGGGGTATGGGTCATATTGATGTATGTCCGAAGTGTGGTAAGGGCCATGGTGGCCCGTGCTTGAGAAATACCGGTGCTTGCTATAGTTGTGGGGAAATGGGGCACAAGGCAATGGATTGTCCTCGAAATCGCAACAAGGGTAAGGAGGTCCGTCCACAAGGTGCCAATGCGGTTCCTTTGGGGAGAGGGGGCCGACAAGATGGTGCCCCAAGGCACAATCGATTTTATGCTTTGCATGGGAGGCAAGGGGTCGATGAAGTCCCCGACGTCGTTACCGGTATGTTGAAAATCTTTGATTTTGATGTATATGCATTAATTGATCCGGGTGCCTCTCTTTCTTTTGTCACCCCCTTTGTTGCCAAAAAGTTTCATGTTGAGCCCGACTTGTTGCATGAGTCATATAAGGTGTCTACTCCTATTGGTGCATATGTTGTTGCTAGGAAGGTCTATAGAAATTGTCCTATTTGCATCTTGCATAAAATATTGCCTTGTGATCTTGTTGAGTTGAACATGGTCGATTTTGATGTTGTTCTTGGGATGGATTGGTTGCATGCATACTATGCTTCCATTGATTGTAGAACCCGTAGGGTCAAGTTCCAATTCCCAAGTGAACCCATTCTTGAGTGGGAAAGCCAAAATGTGGTAGTCCAGGGTAGGTTCATCTCTTGCATTAAAGCCCGTAAGTTGATCTCTAAGGGGTGTCTCTATCATCTTGTGAGGGTTAGGGATGTGGAGTCCAAAACCCTTCCTATAGAGTCGGTTCCGGGTGTAAATGAATTCCTTGATGTCTTTCCTAATGACCTTCCCGGTGTTCCTCCCGAAAGGGAAATAGATTTTGGCATAGACCTCCTCCCCGATACTCAACCCATTTCTATTCCCCCTTACCGTATGGCCCCGGCGGAGTTAAAGGAGTTGAAGGAACAATTGAGGGACTTGTTGGAGAAGGGTTTTATTAGGCCTAGCCAATCACCATGGGGTGCACCGGTGTTGTTTGTGAAGAAGAAAGATGGGTCCCTTAGGATGTGTATTGATTACCGGCAACTCAATAGGGTCACCGTCAAGAATAAATATCCTCTTCCTAGGATTGATGACTTGTTCGACCAATTGCAAGGGGCTAGCCACTTCTCTAAGATTGATCTTCGGTCCGGGTATCATCAAGTGAAGGTGAGGGAGTGTGACATTCCCAAGACAGCCTTCCGGACTAGGTATGGGCATTATGAATTTGTGGTCATGTCCTTTGGGTTGACCAATGCACCGGCTATCTTCATGGACCTAATGAATAGGGTCTTTAAACCCTACCTTGATTCCTTTGTTGTGGTCTTCATTGATGATATTTTAATCTATTCGCATAGCGAGGAAGAACATATGGGTCACTTGAGGGTTGTGTTGCAAAGATTGAGAGAGGAGAAGTTGTATGCCAAGTATGAAAAGTGTGAATTTTGGTTGAGGGAGGTTGCCTTCCTAGGTCATGTGGTGTCGGGGGATGGTATTAAGGTAGACCCTAAGAAGACCGATGTGATTAGAAATTGGCCTAGGCCATTGACCCCGTCGGATATTAGGAGCTTCTTGGGCTTAGCGGGTTACTACCGGAGATTTGTGAATGGGTTTTCTTCTATTGCTTCTCCCATGACTAAGTTGACACAAAAGAAGGCTAAGTTTGAGTGGACCGACGAGTGTGAAAGGAGTTTTCAAACCTTGAAAGATAAACTTGTGTCCGCTCCTATATTGTCACTACCGGATGGGCTTGAGGGATTTGTTGTGTATTGTGATGCTTCTAGAGTTGGCTTGGGTTGTGTCCTAATGCAAAATGGTAAGGTGATAGCCTATGCGTCTAGACAACTCAAAGTGCATGAAAAGAACTATCCTACACATGATCTTGAATTAGCCGCAGTGGTGTTTGCTTTAAAGATTTGGCGTCATTATTTGTATGGGGTACATGTTGACGTGTTCACCGATCATAAGAGTCTTCAATATGTCTTCACCCAAAAAGATCTCAACTTGAGACAAAGAAGGTGGCTAGAATTTCTTAAAGATTATGATATGAGTGTGCATTATCATCCCGGTAAAGCTAATGTGGTGGCGGATGCTTTGAGTAGGGTGTCTATGGGTAGTCTAGCTCATGTTGATATTGGTGATAGGGAAATGGCTAGGGAGGTGCATCGGTTGGCTAGGTTGGGGGTTAGGTTGGAAGAGGTTGGTAATGGTGGTGTGGTCGTTGTTGATGGTGCTAGGTCTTCCTTGGTTGATGAGGTGATAGCAAAACAAGATCTTGACTCTTCCTTGTTAGAATTGAAGGCCTTGGTGAAAGAGGGCAAGGTGGAAGTTTTCTCCCAAGGGGGAGATGGTGCCCTTAGGTACCAAGGTAGGTTGTGTGTGCCTTGTGTTGATGGTTTGAGGGAGAAAATTCTTGAGGAGGCTCATAATTCTTCCTACTCCATTCACCCCGGTTCCACCAAAATGTATAGAGATTTGAGGGATGTGTATTGGTGGGGAGGCATGAAGAAGGACATTGCCAAATTCGTCTCCGGTTGTCATAGTTGTCAACAAGTCAAGGCCGAACATCAAAGGCCGGGTGGTCTAACCCAAGACATAGAGATTCCTACTTGGAAGTGGGAAGAAATTAATATGGATTTTGTAGTTGGTTTACCCAAGACTAGAAAAGGTTTTGATTCTATTTGGGTGGTGGTTGATAGGATGACAAAATCGGCTCATTTTCTACCGGTAAAGACAACATATGGGGCGGAAGATTATGCAAGGTTATATATTCATGACTTGGTAAGGTTGCATGGGATTCCTCTATCCATCATATCGGACCGTGGTACTCAATTTACTTCACACTTCTAGAAGTCCTTTCAAAGGGGTCTAGGCACGAGAGTTAAGCTTACTACGGCCTTTCACCCGCAAACGGATGGACAAGCCGAAAGGACTATCCAAACACTTGAGGATATGCTTAGGGCTTGTATATTGGAGCTTAAGGGTAGTTGGGATGATCATCTTCCATTGATTGAGTTTGCCTATAACAATAGCTATCATTCTAGCATCGGTATAGCTCTTTTTGAGGCTCTCTATGGGAGGCGTTGTAGATTACCCTTCGACTTTGGAACTTGCCCTCAAAACGGGCCCT
>NW_006239024.1:502125-513064 GCF_000226075.1 Solanum tuberosum | reverse complement strand
GGGGGGGGGGGGGGGTACTTATGCATTTTCCCGATTTTATTTAATGTTGAAATGTTTGCTCGACTTTTTAAATGTTGACATGTTATTTTGTGATTGGTCTGTAAGTAATTTTTTTTGTTTCACGCGCTTCTAGAGGTGTATTACACCTATGATGCCATGTTATCAAAAAGTATTTAATAGGTACATGTTTTGAATAAGAGAGGTGTTCAATTGATACAACTCTTAATTGAGGTGTGCAAGTGAAATATATGGACAACTTTAGATGGTCATGAATGACTTAATCCTAATATAAAACTCTCACTATTAAAAAACACAATTGGGAAGACATAAATTATCATAGGAGGAGCATATACTAGCATACACGAAGATCTAGGTTCAATTGAGAATATATTAGTCGTTCCAAATTATGCACAACCAATCAGTTTAACTATATTGGCAGAAATTGAGGAACTAGCTTACTGCTAAATATTGAGAAATTAATAATTCTTATCACACCAAAAGGACTGACTGAAAGAAATAGGTCAAGATGGAGACTTCCCAGAATAGATAAAAGAATGCATTTAACTTTCCAAAGAAAAATGATGATAAATGAAAAAGAGAGCATGTTGATACAGGATACAGAGGCACACATACAACCACACTCAACCTTTACATTTCATCCAAGATAAAACTTACATCATGGAATTGATTAGATGGAATTGCCTCATAAGTCTCCCTGGTGAAGTGAGGCTCCGACGGAAAACCTTCTGCGATTGCAACCTTGCGCGGGGAAAAGCAGGTAATGATTCAATACTCCCTGCTCCCGCCATGGCTCTTTGCTTGAAAGAACCGATTGATACTGAAGTTGCAGCTGTCTCATTTGCAATAGAAGAATTTCTATCAGAAGAATCAAAAGTTCTTCTTAGATCACCACTAAATGGCGTGGAATGAGAGTGTTTCATCACTTTTTGAAGAAATTTGAAGTTTGCTTGAGTTTGATGAAGCAGTAGAAAATCCTGTTAATGCCATCTTTACAGGTAACTCCATGACACTGCCAGTTCCAGCAATTGGCCCAATTGAAGGAATGGAAAAATTACCTAAGGAATTTCCTGAGAAAGAAATTGTACGAGGTTTAACTTCAGCTACTTCTTGAGTTTGTTGTGTCCTAAAATTATTCACACGTCCAGCATCCACAGGCACAGATGTTTTGGATGTGGACTTCTCCAAATTTGCACCTTGGTTCTGCAGTTTAGACTCTACCAAGATTAATTGTCATCGAAGATATCTTTGCTTCTTGCTGCTTATAGCTTCCTGCTGATGAGAGAGGTTCCCTTACCTGATTTGTGGTTTTAACCACTTCTTCTGAGCTAAATTTTTCTGTTGCAGATGATTGAGCATTTGCTGAAATTTTTTTGTGACCTCTGTCTATTTCAGGGGGTTGCAGCCCTGAATCCACTTGGTTGATTTGCTTCCTAGCACTAAAACATTCAACTAGCACATCTTGTGATGATGCCATGCCACTATAGAAGTGTCATTTTTTTTTCTTCAAAATCAGTAGACTGGGGTGACACTGAAGCAACAGTAGCACTACAAAGACATTTATATTAATTCATAGATCCTTCAGAAAAAATGATCAACGTCAGGCAAAGAAACCAGTTCAAACCATTGAAAAATAATCTCATATAGGTTGAAACAGCTGGGGAGTTACCTAGCAAAATGGAAAATGGGAAGTCTTCCATCATTAGTAAGACAATGGAGAAGGCAACATGGTGAAACTTCTTTTTCTTCTTCACCAAGCAATAGTTTAATTTCCCCATTTTGGGAAACTCTGTCAATGGCAAGTTCCAATATCAAGATATCATCACCACAGTCTGAAACCAAGATAAAATACTGTATTGTTTTAGAAAGCTCGTATAAAGAAAGAAGCAAAACCTCTGTCCAACCAAGTGTTGACACTTAATTTTTTTATGATGAATGATCACATTCAAATTTATTTCTTAACCAAATACACAAAGTAATTAGGTGCAAACATGACAACCTGTGTTGCTCAAACTTCCCAAAAATGACGTCGCACCAGTGTCGGATCCTCCAAAAATTGACTACTTTTAGAGGAACTGACATGCACCTGACGACATTTTTGACGAGTCCGAGCAGCATAGATGACAACTGCAGAGTGCCCATTTGTCTCGATCATCTTCATAGTCCACATGTTATCCTTCCCTTGTTTAGATTAGACACATTCATTTCACTTCAATCTTCAATAGGGGCAGCCTCAACTACAATTAACTAAAAAGTCATTAAACTGTTAATCATCAACATTCACTAAAGACTACAATAAAAATCACTCACCCACAAAGGCCAATAAACTCTTTTCAACAATATAACATGCTTGATTTTGATAAAGAAAGAAATCAACCATCTTATACTGTTGAAAAGATTTTATGGCCTCAATGGGTGAACGTCTTTTCTTGGTCTTCTAATTTTTCCATAAATCCAAAATTATTTAGGGCTGTTGAAATAAAAATAGTAACAATACACGAAAGTAAACTTGCAATGCACAAGGAAAGCAAATTATAAATCATTTGAGTTGAAAGGTTTGACATATGTATCCATAAGAAAGGTTTACATCATTCAGATGAGGAGATTATAGAAACTTTGATTCATTATTTCAAAGCTAATTTGACATCACTCAGAAGAACTAAAATTGGAAAAAAAGAGAAATATACTGTACGAACCAATGAGAGCAATAAATAAAATATTTCTCAAGATGAAATGTTCTTAACCAAAAGCACGAGAAAGGAAGAAAGAAGAAAGCAAAATATATTTTCATCTTAACATTGCTGTCCAGTTGTAATAGACATTCACTAGCATCATACCTGCAAAAACACTCCCATGAAGATACTAATCAGAGAAAAAGAAAAGCTACAAGAATGGGGTATTTTTTGACACTGAGATAGCATAGTGAGTGTGATACATTCATTAATGGTGCGTGAAGGCGCTTATATTTAGCCAATTTTTTATTTTATTTTTCTCTTCTTCTGCTATACTTCTCAAGCCCCTAACTCCCATCATTTTCCCAAGCTTGAATTCCTTCAATGGAGGTCGGATTTTTCGATTCAAATCTTTTCTCAAGCAAAATTTCTTTTGTTTAGGGTCTTCTTCTTCATTGTCTTGTTTTTTCCAGATCTACCATCACTGCCCTCCACCTTTTTCGCCGGAAAAAATTGATACCGACACCCACATTTTATATACTCTCTCTCTTCCTCGCTCCCCCCGTCTTCCCACAAAACAACACTTAAACAGGAAAAAAAATCTGAAACAATAAAAAAAATAGATCAGAAAAAAACACACTTTTAAAGTGGGAACGAGGAAAAAGACGTAAAGAGAAAAAAAGATGGGCTTTGAATTAAATGTGACATTAAGGTGTTAAAATAAAGGGGCGGTGACATAAGTCTTAATTATTGAGTGTAGGTGACAATTATGTGACTAATGATTAAGGATTGTAGAGTTGCCCTCAAATTTATAAGTTGGCAGTTTGGTCCATTGAATTAAATGAGGGGTAAAATGGTAAATGACTAAAACCTAATTTAACCAATTTTGGTGGGAATCAAAACTGGAGGGAAGCCACCAACGAGCTGTATCAAAAGGGGGGGAATAAAACATTTCCCCCCCGCCTCCCACCGTATTCCTCTTCTTATTCTTCTTCTGCTTCGTTCTTGCTTGCTTGCTTGTCTTTCTTCCCGTTCTCTTCATCTTCTTATTCTTCTTTTCGTACATTGTTGGTCTTGGCTGCTAGTCCTTGAGCTTTCTTCTTCTTCTTTTCATCTTCGTGAATCAGATTTAGCTAATCTAATCAGTGGACCAGATTTCATTTTGTATCAATTGAAATTACTTCATAAGTGATTGGGTTCACACACCATTGTTTTGGTAAGTAAAATTAACAATTCTTTGAAATCATTCATCATCATCTGGGTAGTCGCAATTTTTTCAATAATTTGCATTCACATTTCCAACAGATGGCTATATATGTTGCAACAGTTGACTATTGAAACAAATTATAGTCTTATGTAGCAACAGAAAGGTTATTTCAATAGCAACAAAATAGTCATATGTTGCAACATATGACTTATACATTTTGTCACAACATGTGATTTATGTTTCGCAACAAAATAGTTATATATAGCAACATATGACTTACATTTCGCAATGAATAGTCATATGTTGCTACATATAACTTACACATGTTGCTACATGTGATGTATTTGTCACAACATATTAGTTATATGTTGCAACATATGACTTACATGTCGCCACATAATAGTCATATGTTGCAACATATGACTTATATATTTTGTCACAGCATGTGATTTATGTTTCGCAACGGAATAGTTATATGTAGCAACATTTGACTTACATTTCGCAATAGAATAGTCATATGTTGCTACATATAACTTACACATGTTGCCACATGTGATTTATTTGTCACAACATATCAGTTATATGTAGTAACATATGACTTACATGTCGCCACAGAATAAATTTTTTTTGTCACAACATGTGATTTATCTTTCGCAACAGAATAGTTATATGTAGCAACATATGACTTACATTTCGCAAGAATAGCCATATGTTGCGATATATAACTTACACATGTTGCCACATGTGATTTATTTGTCACAACATATCAGTTATATGTAGTAACATATGACTTACATGTCGCCACAGAATAGTCATATGTTACAACATATGACTTATACATTTTGTCACAACATGTGATTTATGTTTCGCAACAGAATAGTTATATGTAGCAACATATGACTTACATTCCACAACGGAATAGCTATATGTTGCGACATATAACTTACACATGTTGCCACATGTGATTTATTTGTCACAACATATCAGTTATATGTAGCAACATATGACTTACATGTCACCACAGAATAGTCATATGTTGCAACATATGACTTACACATTTCTTCATTAGTACTAATTGTTTTTTTAATTAATTTCTTCAGGTATAGAAAATGGAGGGATTATTTGTAGGTATTGATTGTCGTGGTGAACGGGTTGAGAAGAAAAATCGATACATTTAGCGTTGGAAGGATGGTAAGAAACGGGGAGGGTCGGTAGGAATGACTGTCGAAAGAAATATTTTGTATAATGATTTTGTGAATTTAGTCATGCAAAAATGTGGATACAATTGTTAATCGAAAGATCTTATCATGAGTTACATTCCTCATTTTTTTCATAATGAGAAGGTCTTACCTTTTAAAATAACTAATCAGCCTAGTTTGCTTGTTTATTTTGGAGGAGCAGAGAGACCGCCCATATTAAGAGTCTATGTGGATGAAAGTCCTATCGAGGAGGATCATAATCTAGAAGAAGACCAATAAGATATGTTAAATAATGAATTTGATGTTGTGGACATGAATAATCACGATGATGAAATTGGAAAAGATGAAATGATGGACTTTGAGAGCAACAATCCTCTTACACCTATTGTTGGCAGCAACATTCCATGTTCTTCTCAATGATCATGTGTGAATAATGTTCGAGATGATGAAACCAGTTTTTATAAGGGAATGACATTCAAGATCAAGGAAGAACTGGCAAATTCATTGAAAAATGCTTGCTTGAAAAAAGATTTTAGACTGAAAAAGGTGACCAATTCTCGTAATGTGTTTTCTTTTAAATGTTCATATCCGGAGTGCAATTGGTGGCTGAGGGTTGTGAAATTTACAAGTAGCGACAGGTTTGTCATTAGAATCTATGAAAAGTACCATATGTGTGGTTCAGAACATCTTACAAGTCATAATCCCCATGCCATGGTAAAAGTCATAGGTAAGTACTTTGAGAATAGGTTTCCCAATGGTAAAGGCCAATCCACAAGAGACATGTCAAATAAACTCCGCACAGAATTGGGTTGTAAGGTAAGCTATTGGAAGATTTATAAGGGCATGGAGCATGCTAAGTCTAATGTTAGGGGAACACATGAGCACGGCTATGCAGTGCTTCACGATGATGAAATTGGAAAAGATGAAATGATGGACTTTGAGAGCAACAATCCTCTTACACCTATTGTTGGCAGCAACATTCCATGTTCTTCTCAATCATCACGTGTGAATAATGTTCGAGATGATGAAACCAGTTTTTATAAGGGAATGACATTCAAGATCAAGGAAGAACTGGCAAATTCATTGAAAATTGCTTGCTTGAAAAAAGATTTTAGACTGAAAAAGGTGACCAATTCTCGTAATGTGTTTTCTTTTAAATGTTCATATCCGGAGTGCAATTGGTGGCTGAGGGCTGTGAAATTTACAAGTAGCGACAGGTTTGTCATTAGAATCTTTGAAAAGTACCATACGTGTGGTTCAGAGCATCTTACAAGCTATAATCCCCATGCCACGGCAAAAGTCATAGGTAAGTACTTTGAAAATAGGTTTCCCAATGGTAAATGCCCATCCACAAGAGACATGTCAAATCAACTCCCCACAAAATTAAGTTGTAAGGTAAGCTATTGGAAGATTTATAAGGGCATGGAGCATGCTAAGTCTAATGTTAGGGGAACAAATGAGCACGATATGCAGTGCTTAATGCGTACCGTTATATGCTTAAAATTGCAAATCCAGGAAGCAAGACGACATTGTCGCTCGATGAAAATGGGAGGTTCAAGTACTTCTTTGTATCATATGTCGCTTGGATAACTGGTTTTCAAGAAATGAGAAAAGTAATAGCCGTTGATGGGACATTCCTGAGGAGTAAGTATGAAGGAGTTTTGCTATTGGCGGTGGCACAAAATGTTGAGAATCATATATTTCCAGTGTCTTTATGTGTTGTGGACAAGGAATGAGATGCCTCATATGAATATTTTTTTTCAAAATATGAGAAGCTTTGTAGATGATACTGATGTTGTGCATTATTTCTGATAGGCATCCAAGTATTCGACTATCTACCCTGCATCTCATTATGGTTGTTGCATGAGACACCTTGGGGAAAATATTTGAAATAACTTTCACAATTAAAAGGTAGTGTCCCATTTTTACAAAGAAGCAAAGGCGTACGATAGATGTGAGTTCAATGACCATTTCAATCAAATAAGAGATTTGATACCAAAGGCAGCTAAAACTCTTGAACGTATTGGATTCCACACATGGAGCAGGGCATTTTGCCTGAGAAATAGGTACATTATTGTCTATACCATCTCGTTTGAGTTTATTGTAATTTTATATGTTTTGATTGATTTTTATTTTTTGTTGTGTAGATATAATTATGACGTCAAACATCGCGGAGTCAGTGAATTCTATGTTTGATGTTGAAAGAGAATTTCCCATTTGCGCTCTATTTGATGAAATAAACAGGAGATTTGCACTTTTATTTCACCAGAGGCGTATGGAGTTAGTGAACTCTGCTAATAGATTTGTTCTTTCAATTGAAAAAGACATATCAAAGTATGTCAACGCGGGCAACAAGTTGTTGGCTCATCAAATCGCTAACTACAAGTTCAGTGTCACTGGTCATGGTGATGTTGCTACGGTGGATCTACAAAGAAGAACTTGTACTTGTAGAATTTTTGACTTGGACAAAATACCTTGTCCACATGCCATGGCAGTGCTTCGAGCTCAATATGGTGCCGAATTTGGAAATCAGATTTATGAGTACTCCTCTCCATATTATTCAGTGGAAAAATACATAATGGCATATTGTGAGGAAATTCACCCGGTGCCACCTAAAGATTCTTGGATTGTCCCTTTGGATATCATAGAGAGAGAAATACCTCCTCCATAAGTTGATCCAAGCAAACCTGGAAGAAGGAGATATAAGAGACGCTGTGGAGTTGGTGAATCATTTCCAACAAGAAAAATAAGTGTTTCGTATGTAGGGACTTTGGCCACAAAAGAACTACATGCCCAAATCGAAATGCTCCATAAGTGTTGTTGAATTTTAATTAATGTTCTTTTTATTTGAGGATGATGTTCCCTATCTTTTTTTTAATCTTAATTTGAATAAACTTACGTTATGTTATTTATGTAAATAAAATGTGTGATTTATTTTGAACTGATGCATCTGTTACAACATAGGCCAATTATGTGTTGCTACTTACAACAGAATATTGCATATGTTCCAACATATGTCAATTATGTGTTACAGGTACAACAGAATAACACATCTGTTCCAACATATATCAATTATGTATTAGATCTTACAACATAATATTGCATATGCTCCAACATATGCCAATTATGTGTTACAAGTACATCAGAAAACACATCAGTTCCAACATATTTTTAATAAATAATTACGTGTAAGGTGTGTGAACCATCAATCAATCATTACTATCATTGGAACAACTTTCAAGAAAAAAATTAATTACAACTCTTCATATTTTACCCTTTTTTCAAAAAAATAAGTACTTTCATTTGAAAAGTCAAAACCTGTGCCTCTTCTCTCCTCTTCTCTTCTCTTTGTCTTCAGAAGTTACAACTTTTCACAGATTCCTGGCATTATATAAGAACACAACAACAGAAGGTCCTTTCATTTAATTTTCTCCAAGATTTTCGGAAAGGAGGAAGAAAATAACTAGGAGTAAAAAAAAACTACATTGAATCTCTTCCGAGGGAACTACTAATTCATATCGTTGAAATGATTATTTCTTACTCCCTCAAAGATTTAATGAGAGTTAAATTAAGGTATGTATGTATTATTCAATTTTCGCTCTTTAATTTGATTTCCTAACCATTTGATTTGATTTCTCAGTTCCAGGATCCTCAATCAAGTCGCTAATGAACCTTCTGTATATCAAAAGGTACATTGGTCAACTTTCCTTATCGTAGATGGTCAATAGTTCAAGAAGCCATTTCTTTCCTAGAAATGTGCAGATCATCGGGGAATTTAGAAGCCTTATATAGAAAAGGCGTGGTAATTTTTAATGTTCTTCGTATGTATTCACGTTTTTATCAATGTATTTTGCCTTATAAATATGTTATTTCTTATGTAGTTTGATTTTTTTAACCGTAACAATCCAACTGCATTGGGAATGATTAATCAAGCAGCAAACAGTGGCCACATTGGTGCATCCTATGTGCTTGCCATAATTTCAATCTCCAATGGCGGTGAATCCATGAGAGAAAGTTTAATGTTCATTGCCAACATGAAAAAAACACAGCCACTAAAAGTCAGAAGATGTCAACATCATTTGCGAAATATTTTAGGTGGAATGTGGGTACCAGAACCTCATTTGTTGCATTGTTCATCAATTTGAGCAAATCGGTCGCAGGAATGGTTGGCCCATGGGAAGCGACAATTAAGATGATATTCGTTGTGAATTATGTAGTTGTGATTTAGAACTATATTATGTAGTTAAATTTCTACCTTATACCACTGTGTGGTATTAATTAAATTGACATATGTGGCAACATATGTACATAAGGTTGCCTTTTTGTGTTTTGTACTGATTTTTGAATTTGTTCTTTATAAAATGTTTAATCTAAACATATTTGCATTTGAAAAGTCAAAAGTGTCTCTCGTCTTCAAAAGTTGCAATTTTTCACATTCATTACATTGGGATTATATAAGAAGAAGTACACAACGTAGGTCCTTTCATTTAATTTTCTTCAAGATGGGAAGGAAGAAGAATAAATCTTCAAAAATGACTATGAGTAAAAAAAAACTACATTGAATCCCTTCCGAGGGAACTACTAATTGATATCGTTGAAAGGATTGCTTCCTACTCCCTCAAAGATTTAATGAGGGTTAAATTAAGGTATGTATGTATTAATCAATTTTCGCTCTTTAATTTGATTTCCTAACCATTTGATTTGATTTCTCAGTTCCAGGGTCCTCAATTAAGTCGCTAGTGAACCTTTTGTATATCAAAATGTAACATTGACCGACTTTACTAAATATATATGGATGTGTAACCCTTGGTCAGTTGTTCGAAAATGCACTTCTTTCCTAGAAATGTGCAGAGCATCGGGGAATTTAGAAGCTTTATACAGAAAAAGGCGTGGTAATTTTTAATGTTCTTCGCATCTATTCACGTTTTTATCAATGTATTCTTCCTTTTAAATGTGTTATTTCTTCTGTAGGTTGATTATTTCCACCATAGCGATCCAAATGGATTGGGAATGCTTAATCAAGCAGCAGACGGAGGTGACATTGGTGCATCCTATGTGCTTGCCATAATTTCAATCTTCAAAGGCGGTGAATTCATGAGAGAAGGCATAATGTTCATTGCCAACATGAGAAAAACGGAGTCACTAAAACTCGGAAGATATCGACAAAAGTTGCGATATATTTTATTTGGAAGGGTGCCAGAACATCATTTGTTGGGAGAAAGACCAATTTGTTGCACTGTTCATCAACTCTATCATTTTCGTCATTGTGAATTATGTAGTTGTGATTTAGAAATATATGAAGTAGTTAAATTTCTGTATTAATTTCTAAATTTTTGTTTTGTACTAATTTTTGAATTTGTTCTTTATAAAATGTTTAATCCTTGAAGTGTCATATGTGGCAACATATGCACGTTCTGTTGAAAAATTGCAACAGATATGTCATATGTGGCAACATATGTATATCATAAAATGGTCTTTTTGGGGCTAATTCAATATAATTGTCACCTAATTCAACATGTAACACTAATATATAGTCCTACAACATGTATAAGTACAAAATTATGGTCTAATACAACAACATTCATTCAATTCTATCAATTATTTTTACAAATACTATCATCCCACTAGTTCATCATACATTGACCAAGTAACTCCATATGATAGTTATATAACACCCTTGTAAATCGTTGTTCCAAGTGTTATAACATATTTTTATTACTTAATTATGGTCCAAAGTAGTAAACATTGGTCCAATTTGACATTTTTTCATTCCTAAATCGCTCAATTTATCGATCAACCCATCCTTGAAGTGTCATATATGGCAACATATGCACGTTCTGTTG
>NW_006239024.1:481953-499832 GCF_000226075.1 Solanum tuberosum | reverse complement strand
AATTTGACATTTTTTCATTCCTAAATCGCTCAATTTATCGATTAACCGATCCTTGAAGTGTCATATGTGGCAACATATGCATGTTTTGTTGAAAAAATTACAACACATGTCATATGTGGCAACATATGTATATCATAAAATGGTCTTTTGGGGGTTAATTCAATTAAATTGTCACCTAATTCAACATGTAACACTAATATATAGTCCGACAACATGTCTAAGTACAAAATTAAAGTCTAATACAACAACCTTCATTCAATTCTATCAATTATTTTTACAAAGACTATCATCCCACTAGTTCATCATACAATGACCAAGTAACTCCATATGATAGTTATATATCACCCTTGTAAATCGTTGTTCCAAGTATTATTGCATATTTTTATTACTTAATTATGGTCCAAAGTACTAAAATTTGGTCTAATTTGACATTTTTTCATTCCTAAATCACTCAATTTATCGATCAACCCATCCTTGAAGTGTCATATATGGCAACATATGCACGTTCTGTTGAAAAAATTGTAACAAACATGTCATATGTGGCAACATATGTATATCATAAAATGTGCTTTTTTGGGTTAATTATATTAAATTGTCACCTAATTCAACATGTAACACTAATATATAGTCCGACAACATGTCTAAGTACAAAATTAAAGTCTAATACAACAACCTTCATTCAATTCTATCAATTATTTTTACAAAGACTATCATCCCACTAGTTCATCATACAATGACCAAGTAACTCCATATGATAGTTATATATCACCCTTGTAAATCGTTGTTCCAAGTATTATTGCATATTTTTATTACTTAATTATGGTCCAAAGTACTAAAATTTGGTCTAATTTGACATTTTTTCATTCCTAAATCACTCAATTTATCGATCAACCCATCCTTGAAGTGTCATATATGGCAACATATGCACGTTCTGTTGAAAAAATTGTAACAAACATGTCATATGTGGCAACATATGTATATCATAAAATGGTCTTTTGGGGATTAATTCAATTAAATTGTCACTTAATTTCTCTCTATTAATGGTGATACTACTTGCATGTACACATAATTGACATATGTTGTAACAGCTTAAAAAACGTAAGTACTTTATAAAAGTCATAGGCAAGCCCAACCTCTAAAACTGGCCCAATCGGCCAATTATTTCATTTCTAGAAGGGATATATATATAAATTAGGGTTTTCATTTTCATTTCAAGAATAGGATTTTCATTTTCTTCCTCGCCGCTTCGGTTTCTCTCCGCTTCGCGCTTTCTCCCTCTCTCTCTCTCTCTTCGCATGGATCTCAGATCTCTGGACTGCATGGGATATAATGATGTTATTTATTTCATCAGTCTTTTCTGTTCTTTGTTTTTTAACACGCATTTAATTTGATTGGCCTTTGGTTAAATCAAATCTCAGCACTGTCATGTATTGTCAAATCAATGAAATCATTAATTTTGCAATATAGTGGTTGGGTAAGAATGAGTTCTTTAAATATAGATCAGTACTCTAGATCTAATGAATGAGTTTTGTTTGTTTTTGTTACTTTTAGTTGTTTGGCACGTCATCCGCGAGTATATTATAATCTCCTTAATTTTTTTGTTGATTGTCAAAATGACACAATCTCCTTATATTACGAGTGTGAACTGATGAATAATTTGCTACATTTTTTCACCAACTTTTTCTGATGAGGTACCTCGAATTTTGTTGAATTTCGAACTTAATCAATTTTCGCAAATAACACTTAAGATTTTTTAAGAAGAAGAAGAGTAGATAACTTAAAGAAATTGTAGTTTAAAAGTGTGAGGAAACCCCTCTATTTATAGCTACCAAATAGTAGTATGAATAGGTGTTAATTGTGCTTTATCCGAAAAGTCACAACCTTTCAAAAAAGTCACTACTTATCGGAAAAGTCACAACTCTTTGAAAAATGCACAACTCATCAGAAAAGGCACAACCCTTTAGAAAAGTCGCAACCCTTCGAAAAAATTACAACCCTTCAGACAAGTCACAACTCACTGAAAAATGTCACAACCCTTTGAAAAATTCACAACTCATTGAAAAAGTCACAATCCTTTAATTTGGAAAGATATCTACTTTCAATATAATAAAATTAATTAAATTAATAAATAAAATTAATTGAGTATTTTTAATTGAGGGTATTATAGTAAATCACATTCAAGTTTGGGAGTTCATGCTTTAAGGTAGTATATATATATATATATATATATATATATATAAAGGAGGAACATAGACAAGGTGATGTGCTACCTTTCTATTGGCCTCCATTCATATTTATCTATATTTTTTTTATTATTATTTTGACAATTTTCTCCTTCATTATTCAATTTATTTTATTTTTAATATCTCAAAAGTTCTATACTATCAATTAATCAAACTTTCCACCTACCACCATAATATATATTTAATATCTTTAATAAGAAAATAAGTACTAATAATTCACACTCTTTCAACTTATACTCTTAATAATATTTATAACTCTCTTTTTTAATCTTCATAACCCCCAAAATTTAATTTGTTAGTTTATGACACCTTATGGTATTCCTCCTCTTTGCCTATATAATTCATATTTTGTATCAACAAAATTTCATTCAAAGTTATTCTTTCACTTCTCCATCTCTATAATATACACAAGGTAGGGAAGAAAATTTTAATCATCACATCATATGTTTGTTTTCAACAAAGTCATAAAGAATCTATGGGTAAAATGTTATAATATTTTAAATTATACTTTTTTTAAATTTTAACTTATGTGATACTATTCTTTGAGAGTCAATTTAACTAATCTTTGAAAATAAATTGAATAAACCCAAGACCAACAAAATTATGGAGTAACTAACAATTTCGTATAACAAAAAAATAAAGAAAAGTCCACTTATGTAACTTATGGCTCTTTAATTCTGTAATTCATATTTTTAATGATCCCCATAACCTCCATTCTTTTTTTGTTCATAACCCGTAAATTTAAATGTGTAAGTTTATGATAATTTATTGTTAAATTTAACTCTCTATAATCTCTTCCTTTTTCTATAATTAACATTTACTTTCCCTTCACTAGTATTATTAGTAATATGTAATACATGTTAAAATGGACAATGTATTACATTACTTGAAATTTTGGCTTAGAAAAAAAAAACTTATGCCTCTTTCCCTTCCCTCTAATTAACATTAATAATTAATACTATTTGGTACAATTAAAACTAGACCTTTTATACAATGTACTCCCTCTGTCCCTAATCACTTGTCCACTTTTCCTTTTTTAGTTGTCCCAAATTACTTGTCCATTTTGACAAATCAAGAAAGGACAAATTTTTTTTTACCTATTATACTCTCAATTAATTACTTTGGAAAAGGTAAAACTTCTCAAAAATTTTAAGTTTTTAATTCATCTACTTCATAATTAATATGTGTAAAATGGTAAACTCACTATGTTTATCATTCTTTTCTTAATACGTGTGTCAATTCAAAAGTGGAGAAGTAATTAGGGACAGAGCGAGTACTAATATTAGTGATCCTTACTCACATTTCTTCTCAATAAACCTTAGCATATTGATTATGCTGACGAGTATAGGAGTCAAATGACCAAATTATTGAGACAATTAGTGTCTCTATAACTCAACAATAGATTAGAAGCATTTAAGGTGAGGAGTGTCTTTTGGTGAAATTATGTTGAAGTTTTCTTTCTTTTGTAGGACATTTACGTTTGACTTGTATTGAAGTTGATTGACTTTAAACTTGTGTCCGTTCAGAAAGAATTGCTTTATATTAACAATTTTTTTACAGTGAATACATGATGATATTCAAATCATGTTATTATGTCAAATAATTTTTTTATTCCATGGATTATATTCTTATATCCAATTAAATGATAAATGTTCTGTTTTGAGAATACTACATACATGTTCTTACTTTTATTTTTAATATATACATTCACTCTTTTTTCTTTGTACAATGAATATATACATGGTTATACTTTTTAACGGTATTATTATCTCAAATCAACTATTTTATTTCTTAAATGATACTACTGTTATCTCCAATTTTATGTTGTATCAACTCATGCATTAAATAAACTCATAAAAAATTGCTTAGATGATAGGATAACACATTAAAAATCTCAAAGGTTTCAATAAATGTCCCTAGGTTAAGGCAGAAGAGATGGTCCTACTAATAATTTGTTTTTTGTTAGTAAAAAGAAGTTGTAATTCGTTTAAGTCAAATTTCACTTTTTCAACATAAAATTAATAATAATATAAACATTTTTGTTTATATAGTTACTGATTTAAAGATGCAATTTCAATTTAGCTATGATTTGTTATTTAAATAAGTTATATTGGTAATATAGTGATACTATACATCGCATATTTATATTCAATTTAGGTAAATAAAGATTATGAACTAATCAAAATGCAAGGTATTTAGAAGTGTTTTCTTTTTCAAAGTGAAGAAAGAACAATATCTAAATTTGCTAATCTTTTTATAAATATTTTTAATCTTCTCAAAAACCGTGCGGATTAATTTACTAGTTTTTTTATAAAATTGTGTAAGATTTACTTGGAGGCGAATTTTTAACAATATGTGAATTTCATATGGCAAGGTTATTTACCGTCAGGCCCAAACTGAAAATTCCCATATTGAAGAACCAAACCAAACAAAATACAATCTGGTATTTGGTATATGCAATCGCAAAAAAATAAAAAACTGAAGTATCGAACGCCCACCCCTACTGAGAAGTATGTGAGTGATATTAGAATGTTCAGTTCCTCGTTGGCGAAGTGGTTGTGGAGATTTGGCATGAAGAAGTAAACGTAGTGGAATAAGGGAACATGAAAGTGGAATGGTGATGAACTAGAAGGTTGGTAAAGTAACCACAGCATGGAAAAGAAAGTTGACAGAATATTTCCTCATGCAATTTTGAGACAGCAAAATAGGAGAGCCATTTTGAGCTGACAGTGGGTATATTAGTTCAAATGAGAGTATTAGAGTTCTGTTCTATAATTTTGAGCAGGCCATGGTATATGATTGTAGCAGTATCTTGGAGACCCTAACATTCTTGCATAGTGCTCATTGTGCAGACTTCTTATAACATCTCCTAACCATGTTGGTGATATAAAATAGTGCGAAAGATGGTCATCTAAATCAAGTAAGGACTTATAGTTGATTGAAATTTTGAAAGGCACACTACAATTAAATCCAGAAACAGAAAACCTATCACAAAAGGAAAGTAACAATACGTACTGTTGATCCAAATAGCTCAAGAAGAGATGAGGTCCACTACATGAAGGAACTGCATCATAACGGAAGTCAAGAAATACATCCCTGAAGCTCCTTACAACTGGCTTAGCTGAAGGCTGCAAAGGGTAAAAATAACTTAACCAAAAAAAAAAGAAACATAGCAAGTAAGCATGTACTAAGTTGCCTATGGTACAAGCATAAGAAGTCACTCTACCAATTCAGTGAAAGCCTAAAGGAAACAAATCTCAACATTAAAATACAACCCCTTCACCCCCAGAGAAATTGTTACCAGATCGAGATATGTGCTTTAGCCTGAAGGAAACAAATCTTAATCATAACTCTCTCCGGGGTATTTTCCATCAACTACAGTAGCACTTGAGGGTGGAGAGTATCAACATCGCATGTTCTCCGTTGTCAAGGTAATCGCCTCATGTCTGATCTTCGAACCTAAGGGGTAAGATGCTGCAGATCCATCCCCATTGTGTCTGCATGTGAACTCTCTTGCTCTTCTAAACAACTAAGAGCTTTGTGTGTTCTTTTTCGTATGCATCTTCTTTAAGCAGAGAGCGCGTTTGGAATCCTGCTTTAGCTTCCTATATATCTTTGTACTTGCTTCATTAGTCAAATAATGTGCTTGAGAACCTTTTTGCTTTTTAGCACCTTCTCAGTATAGATGGGCAATACTACAAACAAGTAAACTCATGACGAATGATCATAAACTAGAGTTTTATGTGAGCATGGTCCGACAAACAGCAACCTTTCCTCCACTGCAAGGTAACCTACCAGGTCTGGTACTTATTCTTCACCTTGGCTGTGGAAAGCTGGAAAATGCCAGAGCACACAGCTGATCTATTGAATTGCTGGATCAGAAGGGGAGGGAGCAAAAGCCAAAAGAGATTATGGAAAATTGTCCCAGCTTGCATATGGTAGACTATGGAAGGAGAGGAATTAGAGAATCTTCAAAGGCAGATCAAATTCCAATCAGAAGATCAAAGGAAAATGTATCTCTACTTTATGTATTTGGTATAAAGTGCAATGTAGAGTAGATGAAATACATATAGAGGATTTCCTAGGCTTTTTGTAATTAGCTATCTATGTAATCACACTTTTGGAGGTGGTCAGCATACCCTTAATTCTGATGAATACACGTTACTAGTTTTTTTTTAAAAATAATCTAATATACCTTTGATGACATATTTGATTAATACACGTTACTAAAAAAGATTTTTTCTCTAATCAGTTATATCTTCCTGCAGATGTTTCTTACCTGATTCTTTTTAAATAGAAGAAGCTAAAAAACAACATAATAGCAGAAGCTTACTACTGAAACATCTTAAGCAAGAGCATTATACTAGAACTGGGTGCATAAGTTAAAACTTGAAAAGATTTCATTTGTACTTAACTCACTAAAATACCAAGAAATGTCATGCCAAAAGTACACAATTAATAATTGACGTATTTGACATTAAATCATCAACCAAATGAATAACTGGCATCGCTTATCTCACAACCTACACAACTAGAAAAGATTTTTCTCTATTCAGCTATATATCTTCTATTTGGCCGCAAATTTTTCTTACCTAATTCATTTTTTTAATCAAGAAAAAACAAAGTACCTTATTCTTTTTAAATAGAAGCTAAAAGCAACATAATAGCAGAAGCTTACTACTGAAAAATCTGAAGCGAGAGCATTATACTAGAATTGGATGCATAATTTAAAACTTGAAAGGATTTCATTTGTACTTAACTCACTGAACTACCAACAAAAATATAATATACCTTTGATGACGTATTTGACATTAGAATCATCAAGCAACGACTTAAATGATAGTGATATGCTGAACATTTCCTCAAATTTTGATGATAGAATGTTAACCAAATTCTTCCTTGATATGGCAATAAACTCACCATCCGGACTCCACCCAACTATACAACATAATGAAGCTAAATAAATACAAGCTCAACACACATAGATTCCATAGATGTAACTTGTAAATCAGATCATGAAGTTGTTGAAAGTTTAGACTTATAGCTTATCAAGCATATTCCCTTGCCTCCTAGATGGAAACAAGAAAAACACCCATCAATCACTTCATAATTCTTTCTCTATACTGTCTGATAACTACAGAGAGAGGTGAATGAAGCTACTGTTCAAAAATAACATGACGCTCCCTCCCCATCACAATTTATGTGGCAGTATCTGACTGGGTACGAAGTTCAAGAGTCGAAGAAAGATTTTTGAAACTTGTGTCTAAATGAAGTCATAGACATTTAGGTGGCTATTTTTTATTTTTATTTTTGAAAATGGTAATGTTGTATTCTACAACATTAAGGATATGTTGGTGACCTGCAAATAGAGGGGAACAAAATAAGAGAAAAAAATATTACTTACAAGAATCCTAATAATTCTACAATCTATTCTGTTTCTTCTAAACCTTTCTCTTTACACCAAAAATAAAAGGATACAATACAATCCCATCTAACCTTCTGAATGGAATTGGACCTATCTTCAAAGTTTCTACTATTTATTTCTTTCCATACTGTCCACCAAATGCAATGTGGAATTATCCTCCACCATGCCTTTTGGCTCTTGCTCCCTCCTCTTCTTATCCAACAATTCAACAAGTCTGCAGTATGCTCGGGCATGGTCCAGTTTGTCTTTGTGAGCCTAAGGAAGATGGCTCAAATTTGTGTTGTAAAGTTGCAATGCAAGAATAGATGTTGGTTGGTCTCCGTTGCGTTCCCACATAATGGACACCAAGATACTATAATCTTTCCTCATATTGACAACAACAATATGTTCTTGATATGTAAATCCTCATTTAGCACTTCATAAGAATAAGCACAATATGCATTCGTGGATAAAAGACTATCAGCTAAGTGAGTACAAACCACACATACAAAAGGTTCATTAGAGTTGCTTTGTTTTTTTGATTTTATTTTTATGAAATTACTTTTTTATGTTATGAGAGGCAAGGTTCATTTTAGAATATAATTGGACTGGAGTGTGGACAAGGGGAGATGTCAGTTATTACACTGAACGCAACAAATATGCCGGTAGGCTGTACATTGTAAACAAGATATTGAAATTAATAGAGAATAATCCTAGCAAAGGTAAGGCCGCACCCTTTAACCAGGTGAATAAGAGCTGTGCAAAGATAGCAACAATAGGAAAATAGGCAGAAGTTGAAGCAAACATTTTGTGAACTACAACGTTTGAAAAACATAGATTTATTGGTGGAAAACATTCGCTAAAACAGAGTAACAGTTATTTAAGCAGATGCTATATCACATCTGAAATCCTTGATTCACAATAATCCAAAGATAGACTCAACTGGGAAGATCCAAGAACTAAAAGCCCGTTTGGACATGATCTGATTTGAAATCATGTTGATTAGAAGTTGAAATTTTGTTTGAAATATGCAATTTGGATTTCTTAAGTTGTATTTGTTCTCATAAACATAAAAGCCCACAATTGGTGAAAGTTATTAAAAATTCTCCAACTCTTATAAAATCTTACTAAATGAGCAGGTTATAGTTCATAAATAAATAAGGTATCGGAATGTCCTAAAGCGCCAAATTAATAAATCACATATATCCATGCTCCTTTTATAAATAAATGTTTTCAATTACAACCTATTACAAAATTCAAATACACATAATTTTACAAAGATCCACTACCCAACAATAGCAATAAGTAGAATTCTTTAATATAATTTTTTCACATGGAACGGATAATCTCTTTATGTCGAGCATGAATTTTTGTTTTTTGCAAAAATAAAAAAATGATGGGTCTTTTTATACAAAAAATAATGTGTCAAGTTGTACATTTAAAAGTTTTTGAAATCACAATTTGGAATTTGAAATCCTACTTTTTGTAAAATTTGGGATTTGAAATTGAAGTTGATTTTTTTTGCAGATTTCATAAGCAAACGTTGATTTCAAATGAAAACTTAAAATTAGGATTCAAAATCCAATGGCCAAATGCCTACTAACTGACAAATATGAACTATGTATTTCGGATTTGAGCTTCAATCTAGAGCTGAGGGCAGAAAAAATAAATGTCTAAAATGATATTGAAAGAGTCGAAGACTTTTTCTAGATTGGTGGTTGTTGTTAATTGCATGTCATTATAAGGAACTCAAACGACATGTATGGTTTAACTTTCATTTTCTCCTCTCCATTTATGGTTGAATCCAATCAAGACCATACAAGACATTTGTGGAGGCTTCCTAAAACCAAATGAATATATGTGAAATTTTTCTCATCAAATTTGTTTCACAAGGACTTGGTAAGGCAGCAAAAGAAAGAGGGATAAGTACATTAGGAGAAGCAAAGTATAACAAAAAGGTCTATGTCATGTTAAGAAACATGAACAACTCTTGATCTCCTAATGTTTGGCCCTGAGTCCAAAATGATCAAGCCGTAACAGGGAAAAAGTAGAAGAAGCATCTTACAAGAGCAAAACACCCAACCCATTAGTATTTTGATATAGTAAAGAGGGTTCAAATCAGTCAAGTTCTACTTACAAACATAAGGTTCTTGGAGTAATTGAAGTTTATAAGTGATATAAATGTTTTCATGAAGTTCATTAGCTCCTCAATCCCTACATAACTAAGGGGAACGTACTCTTATGTGCTTCCGTATACTCATAGAACTATGGGGGACACACTCGTACGTTCTTCCATATACCATATTACCATCAACCCACAATTGGTGTTATTTTTGCAAATAGAATATTCATAGATGCAGAGAAGCTTTATGCCTTCATCGAGATTAGAAGCCCGTGTGGAAAACTTTGGATCAAAAAAGTTTAATCAATTCTAAGAAATTACTGTTCTTTTTTTTTTTTTGCTTAATCAATTCTAAGAAATTTCTAAAATGGAAACTTGCTCAAATAGTATTATTTCAAAATTTACTAGAGATCTTGACAGCACATGAACCTTTAATAGAAAAAGCTATGCAAAAGATACCACACAACACGGATAGCAAGGCCCTCGATATAATCAAGAGGAATAGGGATAAAGGAAACATACCAGCATCAACATAGTCCATAACTTCTTTTATGGGGCTTTGACCAACCCCGATATACAACTTCCCATCACTTGAGAGAACAACATAAACCTTTTCTGCCTTTTTAGCCCATTGCATATCCTTGATGATACTTGAATCATTGAGAGAATGAGAAAAGGCTGGTGTTTGGTCCTATTAATTAGCAATACAATCAAGAATGAAGGGCATCAAATTTTCATTACTGCTAAATTGATAGGTAGTGGCAAGGTATGCGTATACTCTACCCTCCCAGAACCCACTTAATGGGATTTCACTAGGTGTGTTGTTGTTAAATTGATAGCAAGGCATAGAACTGATTTTATACATCAATGCCTTTTAACTTCAAACGAAAATGTAATCAAATTAATTGCAGCCAAGAAGCAGATATTGGAACACTGACCATATACCTAGAGGCATTTAACTAGGAATGTCATACATAATTAGGCAAGGCCGGGAGGTTGTAGTCAAACAAAAAGTTTTGATGTTACAAGACCTGAGAAGTTATAGTTTCAAAGAAAATAAAAATACCTTGTAAAGAAGGGCTCTAACAGGGAAGAAATGATGACTAATTTAAAGAAATAAAAATCACCAGATAACTCCAAAAAGAAAATAAAGGTGACCCAAGTTATAAAGAAAAGGCATGTGAAAAGACAATAGCTACTGACCATTGGAGTGAGCAATGAAGAAAAGGCGAAAGCGTTCGGAGAAAACTAAAGGTTGCAGAGGACATTCGTTTTCGAGATCAAACGAAGAGTCTTTGATGCACAATGGCAGTCAATTAAGCACCAATTAAGAAGAAAAATTCTAGGAGCTTTGAACTCGAAGAACTGAGATACTAATTCAGAGCTTGCAGCTAAGATATTAGAAAGAGAATTTTAGAAGAAGGAGAAATGCATTATCATTCAATGGTTTCCACTACAATCTTTTACATTGTATATATGGATATGTTCCACAACTAAAAATCAACTGCTACACTGACTGTTATAACAGAATAACAAAATTGTAACTAACTAATGAACCCCAATTGACTATTGGACATCATCCACTAACTAACTTGTAATATAACTTGTAATATCTGTAGACTTGCATCAATACCCCCTACAAAAGTACAGACTTGTCCTCAAGGCAGAAAGGAAGGAAATCTATGTTGAATGTCAAACAAGTACTCCCAAGTAGCTTGAGAAGAATCAATAGCAGTCCACTTCACAAGCACTTGAACCACAGCCTGGTTGCCTCTTTTCACAAGCCTCCTGTCTAACACACCTTCAGGCCTAGGGCAATATGGACTGGACAAGTGAAACACAGGTGGATGATTGATGACATATGAGACCTCATGACACTTCTTCAACTGGGAAACGTGAAATGTATGATGAATTAGGACATCAGTTGGCAAAAAGTAATTTATAGGCAACAACTCCAACTTTAGGAGCAATAGGATAGGGACCAAAATACTTAGCAGCCAACTTGTTAAAGGGTCTAATAGCAACTGAAACTTGCCTATAAGGTTGCAGCTTAAGGTAAACCCAATCTCCTACCTCAAAACATCTGTCAGACCTATGTTGATCAGCCAAGTCTTTCATTCTTTGTTGGGCTCTCTGAATATGAAACTTCAAAAGATGAATGACTGCCTCTCTAGCAACCAATGATCTATCTACCATGTCAGATGAAGATTCACATGCTAAGTAAGGAAGGTGAATGGGGGGTTTCTGACCATATAAAACTTCATAAGGAGTGCATTTGATAGCAGTGTGATAAGTAGTATTATACCACCACTCAGCAAGTGGTAAATAACTTGACCACTCCTTAGGGCGATCAGAACAGAAACATCTCAGATAAGTTTCCAATGTCCTATTCAAAACCTTTGTTTGTCCATTCGTTTGAGGATGATAAGAAATACTCCTCTGTAACTGAACCCCTTGTATTGTAAACAATTCTTGGCACAATTTACTAAGGAACACATGATCTCTATCACTTGTCAATGTAGCTGGCATGCCATGAAGTTTAAAAACATTGTCCAAGAAGCACAGTGCTACGTACTGAGCAGTATAGGGATGTTTTAGGCTCATGAAATGGCCATATTTGCTCAACCTATCAAGCACCACCAAGATAACATTCTTGCCATTAGACTTAGGTAAGCCCTCAATGAAGTCTAAACACACATCAGTCCATACTCCATCTAGAATAGGCAAAGGCTGCAGTAAGCCTGGATAGGAAGAAACATCATACTTATGCCTCTGACAGACATCACATTTGTTGATGAAGTCCCTCATATTTTGACTTAGATACTTCCAATAAAATAGAGATTGTATCCTCTTAATGGTAGCATCCATGCCAGAATGTCCACTCAGTGTAATAAAATGCCGCAATGAAATAATTGTCTTTCTCAAGTGGGAATTGGCTTCAACTACCAATCTATCCTTCCACCTAAGCTGAGCATTACATCAAGTAAAAGACTTAAAAGGCCGAACATGTAGTTTAGTAATAAGAGTCTGCAAAGCTGCATCAGTTAACAAAGTTCCCTTGATATGCTCATATAGAGAATCATTAGGTGTCAATAAGGAGATAACCAATAACTCAGAATCAGGCTTCCTAGATAAGGCATAAACAACTTTGTTGTCTATACCCTTCTTATATTCAATTGAGAAGTCGAAAGCCATTAGTTTGGAAATACCAGCCACCTGAAAGTCAGTGTGGAGGTTTTGTTCTAACAAGTGCTTCAAAGCTTTTTGATCAGTCTTGACAATGAAGGGCCTTCCTATCAAATAATGGGACCATTTAGTAACAACAAATATAAGAGCCACTAGTTCCCTATCATAGACAAACATGGCTTGGTGTCTAGGATCCAGTGACCTGCTAACATAGGCTATAGGGTGGCCTTCCTGCATTAGCACAACACCAATTCCCTTCCCACTTGAATCAGTTTCCACCACAAAAGGTTTAGAGTAATCAAGCATAGCTAATACTGGGGCAGAAATCAAGGCTTGCTTCAGTTCCTCAAATGTTGTTGTAGCATGCTCAGTCCAAGTATATCCATCCTTCTTGAGTAACACGTGCAATGGCTTACAAATGGATCCAAATCCTTGTATAAACCTTCTGTAGTATCCAGCAAGTCCCAAGAAACCCCTCAATCGCTTGATATTGGTAGGAATAGGCCATTGTGCTACTGCTACAATCTTTTTGGGGTTTGTAGACACCCCCTCACCACTAATGAAGTGGCCTAGATATTCCACTTTAGGCACTCCAAAGGGACATTTAGACATTTTTGGATATAGTTGGAATCTCTGCATTAGGTCAAAGACTGCCCTTACATGTACAATATGATCGACCATACTTTTACTGTAAATAAGTATGTCATCAAAAAAGACTAAAACTGTTTTTCTCAGTAGTGGCTTAAAACTGAATTCATAAGACTTTGGAAAGATGATGGAGCATTAGTTAAGACAAAAGGCATTACCAAAAATTTATAGTGTCCTTCTTGAGTTTTAAAGGCAGTTTTTTGAATGTCATTTTCATACATTCTCAGTTGGTGATATCCATCTCTAAGGTCAATCTTTGAAAATTCCATGGAACCTCCTAACTCGTCCAAGAGGTCCTCTATAATGGGTATGGGAAACTTGTCTTTAACGGTCAAGTTATTCAACTCCCTGTAATCTACACAAAGCCTCCAACTACCATCCTTTTTGCCAACCAACACAACTGGTGAAGCATAAGGACTAGTACCATGTTGTATGACCCCGTGATCTATCATTTCATGTACAAGTTTCTCTATGATATCCTTTTTGACCCCTGGGTACCTGTAAGGTCTTTTGTTCACTGGGTTGGCAGACTCAACCAGTGGTATGTGATGATCGAAAGACCCTCTATGAGGTGGTAGTGTAGTAGGAATCTCAAATATGATGGCATAATGGTCAAATTAACAAGGATAATGCTGGATGAACTAAGTTACCTTGGTCAACATGAATGTTGTAGCACTGCAACCTATCCTCTGAACGAAATAATAATGACATCATGAAGAATTGAGTCTCATCAACCTCAACCTTACTTATTGATTTGGCCCTTGCTGGCTTCAGTTGACTACTAGCTCCTCTCAAGACAACCTTTCTACCTTGATACCTGAATTCAATGGTTCTACTCTGAAAATCAAACAAGATTCTACTGTCACGACCCAAGCCTAGGGCCTAGACGTGACATGGCGAATGAGGAACCCGAAGGAACCCCAAACAAGCCTCTCAAACTTGTCATCACACTTCATCGGTCGCGGAAATACATTAAACATTAATTAACGGGAAATAGGGACTAAGGGCAAACCATTTCAAAATGACATCATAGAACAAGAGTCAAGCTCATTTACAAAATACTTGTCCAACGCACACCTCTACATACATAGATAGGACGGGGCCATGACATTCTACCGGCTCCCCTCATAGTCAAAATACAATTGCAAGCTAAAGTCTCAAAACATAGGAGTAGGAAACATAACATAGCCCTCGAATCATTGAGGACTCACCAACAACTCGGATAAGCACCGTACTAGCCACGTGAATGAAGAGAAGGATCAAGAGTAACTCCGGTCCCTACATGGTGACATCATGTAGGCAAAATATGCGTTAGTACTTGGAATGTACTAAGTATGCGGGGTGCAACACAACAATAAACAAGGACACAATCGAAATACAAGAAATAGTTTCATAGGCATTATGAATAACAATATGAGGATGCATGATCAAAGTGAAGTCAAAACATGTTTAAGTAACTCTATACTAATAGTAGATATCATATGTGTATGCATGATCCAACCAATCTATAACCCCAACTTAGGATGGGGGATGCCGTTCACACCCGGACACCCTGGTGGCAAGGTATAAACCCCTCACATGGTTGATGTTGGTCACACCCCAAGCATCCTAGGTGGTGAGATATAAACCTCTCACATGGTTGATGTTGGTCACACCCCAAGCATCCTAGGTGGTGAGATATAAACCTCTCACATGGTTGATGTTGGTCACACCCCAAGCATCCTAGGTGGTGAGATATAAACCTCTCACATGGTTGATGTTGGTCACACCCCAAGCATCCTAGGTGGTGAGATATAAACCTCTCACATGGTTGATGTTGGTCACACCCCAAGCATCCTAGGTGGTGAGATATAAACCTCTCACATGGTTGATGTTGGTCACACCCCAAGCATCCTAGGTGGTGAGATATAAACCTCTCACATGGTTGATGTTGGTCACACCCCAAGCATCCTAGGTGGTGAGATATAAACCTCTCACATGGTTGATGTTGGTCACACCCCAAGCATCCTAGGTGGTGAGATATAAACCTCTCACATGGTTGATGTTGGTCACACCCCAAGCATCCTAGGTGGTGAGATATAAACCTCTCACATGGTTGATGTTGGTCACACCCCAAGCATCCTAGGTGGTGAGATATAAACCTCTCACATGGTTGATGTTGGTCACACCCCAAGCATCCTAGGTGGTGAGATATAAACCTCTCACATGGTTGATGTTGGTCACACCCCAAGCATCCTAGGTGGTGAGATAAAAACCTCTCACATGGTTGTCCGGTTCTTTTCCCCCGGACCGGGCATGGTCATGCAACACTTTATATAGGAAATTCCCATTAGGCTCTAATGCAATCTCACGTATGGAATGAACATATACACAAGCTTAGTTTGTCATCAACACATCTCTGGATTTCCATACATCTCATAACTCAAGCTTTAAAGCATCGATTCATCAATTCTCCATAGTTGGACATTTTGTCAAACACCTTGAAGGCATGTAATGGAATCAAAGAGCATGGAAAATAGGGTAGTAATTATGCAGCCAAACCAGTGAACAACCTACAACAACACCTTTTTAACACCCACAATACCACATGAAAATCTCCACATCCATTCCAAATTTAGGTTCAAGTTCTAGGGTCACAACATGCTCAAAACAATCACTTTTCATGTTTAAAATTCAATGTGCAGGAAATTATTACAAAGAACAAGACTAATTTATGAATCTTAACTTAAACCATGAATTAGTGAGTAGAATAGAGTCTAGGCACTATGGGTGGAAGGACCCATGAGTTCAACACCACATACCTTGAGTTTTTATGAAGGTCTTGAGAGTGTCTTCAATGGAAGCTTGGAACTTGGAGCAAGAGTCTCTTCAATCTTGAGGAAGGTTTTGGATTAGGGTTCTTGAGAGAACTTGAGAGAAAATGTGTCTAAGTATGGGAGAGGTGTTTTGGGAAATGTTTTAGAGATGGGAATTGAACTAATGGTATATAGGAAATAACATATGCCCTTTGGAAAAATGGTCCAACACTTAGAAAAAAAAATGAGGCGGGTGAACAGTAAAAACGCTCACTGGAAATTGCCTTTCCTGCCGGACAGATTTTACGAAAATGGGCATAACTTCTTCGTCCGAACTCCGAATGAGGTGAAACGAAGTGCGTTAGGTAGCTAACTCAAAGGGCTTTCCATGGATATGTTATTGGCCACCCAATAATTTGTGTGCTAGGAGATATGACCCTCCAAAGTAGACCCTCGAAAAAGGCTTCACTTGGAAATTTCGGATTTTGATACGGTTGCTCTAAAATTTGGGTTAGACCCATTTCCCACTCAATTTGACCCCCTAAACAAGAATATGAAGTCGGATTTTCGAAAAACGAAACGGATTTTTTTATATATAGCTAAACAAGTTTCCGGTAACTTCCGAAGCACATTTTTAAGAACTTTTTGGGTCAAATTCAAATATAATCATTTCATTAAGTTCTCGACTCCAAACTCACATGTGAGGCTCTAGTTTCACTAGTTCGTTTTTAGGGTCGTTACAAGAACCCATGTACTACCACACGAGAGCATTCCCAACTCCCCAAAACCCAACTAAAAGATAGCTACATTCCTATCACTCAGTGGCGAATTTAGAGCCAAAAAATAGGGCACTGGCACCCATGGTCTCATCGTAAAATTAGATATTTTATATATATATTTTCTAAAATTTGTATAATATTATATTTTGGCACCCGTACTACAAGAAGTCTAAATGGTCCACATGATTTAATGTTGAGCTTTTGACCTTGAAGATTAAGGATCAATTTTCACTTCAATACATTTTACTTGGTGCACCCTTGTTCGAAAAATCCTAAATTCGCCTCTGCTATCACTAACCTTATTTGGTTCATGACAGTCCTCGATTCAACGAGTGAAGCTTATGCCCTCGAGAACCCATGTACTACCACAGGAGAGAATTCCAACTCCCCAAAACCCAACTAAAAGATAGCTACATTCCTATCACTCAGTGGCGAATTTAGAGCCAAAAAATAGGGCACTGGCACCCATGGTCTCATCGTAAAATTAGATATTTTATATATATATTTTCTAAAATTTGTATAATATTATATTTTGGCACCCGTACTACAAGAAGTCTAAATGGTCCACATGATTTAATGTTGAGCTTTTGACCTTGAAGATTAAGGATCAATTTTCACTTCAATACATTTTACTTGGTGCACCCTTGTTCGAAAAATCCTAAATTCGCCTCTGCTATCACTAACCTTATTTGGTTCATGACA
>NW_006239024.1:448194-477947 GCF_000226075.1 Solanum tuberosum | reverse complement strand
AAAAAAATCAGGCGGGTGAACAGTAAATGAACAGTAAAATCAGCTACTGGAATTTGCCTTTTTCTGCCGGACAGGTTTTACGAAAATGGGCATAACTTCTTCGTCCGAACTCCGAATGAGGTGAAACGAAGTGCGTTAGGTAGCTAACTCAAAGGGCTTTCCATGTATATAGTTATAGGTCACCCAATAATTTGTGTTCTAGGAGATATGACCCTCC
The DNA here is from genome assembly GCF_000226075.1 of Solanum tuberosum. NCBI lineage: Eukaryota > Viridiplantae > Streptophyta > Magnoliopsida > Solanales > Solanaceae > Solanum > Solanum tuberosum. The sequence goes on along the minus strand of NW_006239024.1, from coordinate 477,730 downwards.
AAAGTAGACCCTCGAAAAAGTCTTCACTTTGAAATTTCGGATTTTGATACGGTTGCTCTAAAAATTTGGGTTAGACCCATTTCCCACTCAATTTGACCCCCTAAACAAGAATATGAAGTCGGATTTTCGAAAAACGAAACAGATTTTTTATATATAGCTAAACAAGTTTCCGGTAACTTCCGAAGCACATTTTTAAGAACTTTTTGGGTCATTTCATCTACCCAAGGTATTCAACCATTGTACCCCCAGGACAATGTCCATATTACCCAATGGTAGTAACAAGAAATCTGAGGAAAATGTAGTACCCTGCAACAACCACGTTAGATATTTGCACACTGAACCTGTTTGCACCTTCCTGCCATCGGCAACACTAATTGATTGGGTCATAATAGTAGTGGTCTGACATCCTAACCTCTTGGCTACTTCTTGATCAATGAAATTATGTGTGCTCGCAGTATCAATTAAAACTTGCAAGGGTTTGTTTTCGTGATAGCCAATCACTGTAATAATCTGATAACCTGTCACTCCTGTGAAAGCTTGTAAGGATATGGTCATGAATTCATCAACTTCCTCATTGTCTTCCTGTATTTGGTCCTGCACTACCTCTTCTTGAACCAACTCCTCATCTTCTCTTTCCACTAGAAAAAAATGTTTATTGGACCTACACTTGTGACTTACCACATATTTATCATCACAGAAAAAACAAAGGCCTTTAGCCCTTTTCTCATCCATCTCAGCAGCAGTCAGCCTCCTTCCCAACCCATTACTAGTGAATCTGTTAGGTTTAGCAACCTGTGAATCAACTGGTTTCCTATATGTGGAATTTGGTGTAAATGGTTTTTGAGAGAAAGGTGGTTTAACATGAGTAGGAGTAGGTAGAATTGGTCCCTGTACTGGTCTGACCATAGGTTTCAAACACCACGTCTTAGCTTGTGCATCAAAAACATCCTCTTGTAATCTAGCAAGTTTATAGGCCTGTAGTAGTGTTCTTGGTGACTGCATCCTGATAGATTTTTGTTTAGTTCTGGCTTTAGCCCACCCAAAAAATAGCTGATAGTATTCTCATTTGACAGATTCATTCCTATTAATAATCTATCAAACTCAGCTTGGTATTCCTTCACACTGCCTGTTTGAGTCAGATTTCAAAGCCTCCACAGAATCCTCAAACTCTTCCCCAAATCTTTCATTCAAAGCCAAGATATACTCTGTCCATGAAAGATCAACTACATAACTTCTAGACCTCTTATACGACCTATGATAAGCAATTGCCTCCCCTTCTAGGTGAATTGAATCTACCCGTACCCTCTGGTCGAATGAAACCTCATCCATAGAAAATAATTGGTCCACCTTATACAACCACATTCTTAAATCTTGACTAGAAAATCTAGGGAATTCTAATCTAGAAAATCAAGTGAAGAGATTACCAGAATTGCTGTGATTTTCCTTGTGTTTGATTTCATAGTGTGATTCAACTGAACATGCCCTATCCGTTGAAGATTCTGTTCTTCCCAGTTCCTTTTCTTTGCCCTTAATTCCCAGTCGGCCAATGGTTTCCTTGATCTCATACAATTCTTTTTCTGTTTGTGAATTCCTATCGTTTATGCTAGTCATCCCTTCCATCAGTTTCATCAACTGATCTTGGATCTGGGCTAATCGGTCATCCATCTCTTTCATTCGTTTATCTTGATTCTTACTTCTGGTCACCGTCATGCCAAGGATCGCTAGCTATGATACCAATTGATGCACAATGACAGTCAATTAAGCATCAATTAAGAAGAACAATTCTAGGAGCTTTGAACTCGAAGAACTGAGATAGTAATTCAGACCTTGCAGCTGAGATATTAGAAAGAGAATTTTAGAAGAAGGAGAAATGTATTATCATTCAATAGTTTCCACTACAATCCTTTACATTGTATATATGGATATATTCCACAACTAAAAATCAAATGCTACACTGACTGTTATAACAGAATAGCAAAATTGTAACTAACTAATGAACCCCAATTAACTATTGGACATCATCCACTAACTAACTTGCAATATAACTTGTAATATCTGTAGACTTGCATCAATCTTCGCCGGATTTTATAGGGACCGGTGTTCCAAATTTAATGAAACGATAATTTTTGGAGCCAATTTGGTCTCCTTCAATCTCTTCGTCCAGTTGAATGGAAGCAGACATTAAATATTGTACAGGAAATGCTGGACGAATCTGTTTAGCTGGTTATTGGGCGGGAACGCTCCAAGGTTTGTCCTAAATACAAACTTGATTATCGAAGAGTTGTGTAATATCTATTTTTTTTTAGATTTAGACAGCCGCTTAAACTTGGCACAATTTGTAAGATAAATAGTTTAATATAATTAATGACCAAATAAATTACTTTACTTTACTAGTACTATAGTAGAAAAGATTTGTGAAACATGGTTGCTTACATGTCAATAGAAATTGCATTGAGGGTAATTTTAATAATTCAAGTAACTTTGACAATCTGTATTAATCATTTAACAGTACTTTTTCTATATTCTTTCAATTATAATCATTTACTAAAAGGATTTAATTTAGTAATACTAATTCCATTTTACAACGTGGTATACAACATGATACGATACACACCGGACGATAGAGGGTAATCGTGATATATTGAGAGATTTTGGTTTCCCCCCAGATAGTTCTGGCTCGGAGGTCAGAATTCCGCAACCTCCTCTTTAACTACCCTACTTCTTCGTTTTCGATGAAAATAAAATCTCAATCTCCAACAGCGTTTTCCTTCCCTCGGCGCACGGGCAACACAGGTGCTGTGAAACTAGTTTCAATATAAGCACATACATGATACATGTCCTCCATAACAGCAGTCATGTGTGTTTCTTATCATTTCTATAAAAAAAAATAGGGCAAATTAGTCATTCCAAATTACATCACACATGGCTTTAATTTACATTGTATATAATTCCACTTAAGCAACTATATCATTATATCAGTTTGCAACTACTACATCATTATCACTTCTCTTTACAAATCAACATATCACTTCTCTCTTTTTACACATACAATACAAAATACAAAAGAAAAAAGTAAGAACAGCCTCGATCCTTCTCTCCTTCTGTTGCTGTATCAATGAGTTCTTTGGATTTTCACAGGTATATTGCTTTGTTAAATAGTCATTGTTAAGTATATCTCTATTTTTGAGTAATATCACTAATACGATATATTCATTGGCGGACTGGACTGTATTTACTACTATAGTAGAAAATAACTATTTCAACATGTACCTTACATGTCAATAGAAATTGCATTAAGGGTAATTTTGATATTTCAATATTAGCACATACATGTTCCTCTACAGCAGCAGTCATGTGTACTTCTTTCCATTTTTATAAAAAAGGTAAATTAGTCATTCAAGCTTACATCACACGTGGCTTTAATTTACATTGCATATCACTCCACTAAGCACCTACATCATTATCTCTCTCTGCAACTACTACATCATCATCACTTCTCTCTACAAATCATCTTTATATCACTTCTGTTATAAAATGAAACATGTGTGGTAAAATAAAATGACACGAAGAAAAGGAGAGAAAGAGAGAGATACAAAGTAGTAGTAGTAGCTGTGGCAACTATTCTCTATTATTGAATGTTTTTCATTCACTCACTCTTTCCTTATGTTTCTTACTTTGTTACAAGAAGAGGGGTATTTATAGTTGCATATATTTGGGCGCCAAGTGTGATACATGAATATCTTCTTGCCATGTATACACTTTGGGCACCAAGTATATCATATGGATGGTTAGGTTACAACACTTTGTTTGTTATGTGGATATTCATCTTACACACAGTGTATAGTGTGTACATATATGTTACCACAAAATATATGTATGTGGACATCCATTTTACAACACTTCCCCTTGGATTTCTATGTCTTAATAGATAGTGTGCCTCGTTAAAACAAAAACCCAATGGAAAACTCTTAGTGAAGGAAAAAGAGTACACATATCTTATAATACGCATTAAGAGTTGCATCATTAAAAACCTTACCAGAAAAACCCAATGGGAGAAAACATTGGTTAAGGAAAAAAGAGTGCAACACGTATTATACTCCTCCTGATTAAGACATCATCACTTAACAACCCGAGGATGACACATTTCAATCTTACATCTCGGCTTCTCAAAGGTTGAAGTTGATATTACCTTGGTGAATACTAGTGTTGAACATCTGCTACATCCTTCTTTTGAAGGTCATGAATAAAAAAAACTTTGATGAAATATATTTTGCTCAGTCTTTTTTGATGTATCCTCCTCTTAGTTGAGCACACGCGACATTGTCATCATATAATGTCGTTGGAATATCTTTTTTCGAAGGAAGGTCACATATTCTCTGGGTATGTTTATTGATCTCAACCAAATATATTTTTGACAATCACTCAATTCGTGATCTTGTTGACGTAGAAAAATTGCTTGTTCGATTTGTTGGCAGCAACAATCGAGCACTGCCGAACACTTTAAGTAAAATTGACTGCCTTGTGGAATTATTGAAATGAAAGTATTTCCAAATGAAAATATATAACTTTTATGAGTTCAAACTTCATAATTTCCTGCAATTTCATGATCAATAAATCTTGACACAATTGATGAGAATAACTAATTTATATCGATATTTGATTCACTCTAATATCTCCATCGATAAGAGTGATGTTATATTTTGCATGCATACTAATAAAATTATTTACCATGAATAATAATAGTAGGATACATAAGTGCACCAATTGCACTATGACATGGTACTTTCTAACCATTTTAATGAGATCAAAATTGATCTTTATAATATGCGATCTTACCACCATTGGGGTATTTTTCAATGGAACTGCTTTATAACATTTTAAATTCTTCAAGAATTTTCATATAATATTTACTGTCTAGCTAGACATGATAATCATTCATCATGCATATTCAAGTGTTTCATGTATTGTCAGACTGATAGAAACCTCATTGCATCCACCTTAGGAGAATACATCTCCATACAATAATGTCAAGACTTTTGTGAAAAATCTTTATTTTCCAATATACAAGCCTTACTTTATATTTTACGATTTTACTTATTGCACAATAATTCATTTGTACCCCATTGACATTATATCATGGTATATGGACAAAATAAGTCCAAAACATCACTGTGCTCTGAGGTAGGAACCATGAAAGCTACCTATGCTCTTGGGCTTCTTAGCCAGAGCTTTGGCCTGCCCATCACGTCGAACTCCCTCCACTTTCTTCACAAAGTCTGTCACCTCATTAAAACTTTTTTTCTGCAGAGGTCATGTGAACAGACAATACCTGTAATTCGGGGTTCAGTCCACTGACAAATAGAAGAATCCTCTACTCCTCTGTAGTTACCAATTGTGTAGCATATCTAGACAAGGCACGAAACTTAGCTTCATAAGCATCTATAGTCATACCACCCTGCTCCAAAGCCATGAACTCATCCTTCTTACAATCTCTCAAAGTCTGAGGCACATACTTTTCCAGAAACAGAGCATGAAACTGCGTCCAAGTGAGTGAGGGTAAAATTGACGATTTGCATTCCACATAGGCCCTCCACCACTGCATAGCCTCACTATGAAGCTGGAAGGTCATGAACACCTTATGCTGATGTACACTACCTAACTTGTGAAACCTCTCATAGCAATCCAAAATAAACTCATAGGCGTCCTCACTCTCAAAACCATGTAACACATGCGACTTTAGGTTCATAAACTTAGTCAACATCTCATGCTCATTAACAGTCATCAGAGGCACCAATATGGGACAAAATAAGGCATCAATGCCTATAGCTCCACCCACCTTGGGAACAGTAGTAACAATGAAGGGATTGACCGGAGCTTGAGCCGCTGGCACTATGGGAAGGACTCCAGGGACGACCAATCCCTTCAAAAAAGTCATAATCTGTTGAGCTAACACTGGGTCTAATGGAGGAATACATGTAGCCTCTACCTGTGCATCCCCCTCTGGTCCAACCTCCTCCTCGTCCTCGATCTCCACATTATCGTCTACCTCTTTGTGATGTGCAGGAGAGGCCTTATCTCTGGGAGCATTCTTAACTGGAGCTCCACCCCTAGTGGGTGCTATCCTTCCTCGGCCTCTACCCCTTCTTTTTCCTCTACCCCTGCCTCGACCGCGGCTTCATGCTGCAGAATCCTAGGCTGGTTCATTGATGGGAGCTACGGGATTGACGCCGTTGAAACATGTGTTAACTATTTACGGGCTGAAGAGGGAAAAAGATTAGATACCAATTTGGATCGCCATATACCAATTTGAATCAAGTCATAGCATGAAAGGAGTAGAAAATAAGAGATTTCCTAAGGTCCTGTAGCCTCTCAAAAAAAGTACAAACTACTCCGTACCGTTCCGCAAGACTCTACTAGACTCATTTTGGTACAACGAGATCAACGAACCCCGGGCACTGATATTAACTTTGTCACGACCTAGACTGTCGTGATTGGCTTACACACTAACCCTTCGATGGGAGAACCATTACTATAACCCGACTAAGCAATTTAACCAAAAACTAATCATTTAAAGATACGGAAGCACATTTAAATGTCTAAAAAAATGTGGAGTTCCCATAAACTTTGAAGTTTAACAAATATTGCGGATATTTAACCCCTAGAGCATGAAAGTCATTGTACCAAAACTACTAACCAACAAGTTTAAGAGAAAAAGGGTACAACCACAAAACTAAACATAAGAGTAAATCTAATTAGAAAGCCTAAGTCCAAAAATAATGGACTAAATAATAGAGGACCCATGGCAGCCTGAAATAATAATGGACTAATACATAGATGAACTATCATTTCAAGAGCAACATACAGTTCCCAATATCAACGACAATAGACATGAATGTAATAATCATAATGGCACTCTCATGGAACCCACACCCAAACTGTTAGTGTGTCGAAACGTGACACCTGATCCAATATATGTGTCAGAATGTGACACTCGATCCAATATATGTGTCGGAACGTGATACCAGATCCAATCAGCACAACCACAATCACACCCATAATGAATAATACTTATAGCCATACAATTAAGTATTAGGTTCATGGCATGCAATCGTTCACACATACTCATTTTCATTGGATTTGATTCATATTTACCTATTCACATACATGCATGCATACAATGAAGAAATTAATCGGCATATATCACACAAACCGAAAATCAAACCATCACCTACCTTGAATCCTCCTAAGACACTTGAGCCTTCCCTTTTCGGATTCTTTCCGCTTGTTCTTGGTCTAAAGATAATCGATTAACGCAACGATTAATAACCAAGGCCTAATTTACCCGGATAATAATCAATCTATCTATCCATGGCCAAACCCAAGACCCTAATTGATGTGCCACGAAATATTAACACATTTGATGCCTGAAAACTAAGAATTGATACTAGAATCGAGTGTATTTATGTGGATATAATGCGTTTGGTAGTGTTTGTACATGTGAAACATGTGGACGTGAAAGAGGAAAAAAAATAAGGCTGCTGAGAACCAAATGCTCAAGTGAAGACCAAGGAGCCTATTATGGGCTGTGGTTAACTACACGAGTCATCGTGATGCCCGTGAAGTGGAAGTAGTACACTAGAAGTTGATGCAGCTGATGACATAGTTCTCTAAGTGAAGACCATGGGTGTTATGTCAGGCCGTAGTCCTTGTCACAGATCGTGTTGTTGTCCATGGAGATAAGTCAGTAAAAGGACTTCAAGGAGCCATATTATGGGTTGGCCAAGTAAAGACCACGGACGCCCAGACGGGCTGTGGTTATCATGACGTGGCGTGGTGATGATCGTGATGCATTTCCAGTGGGTAGACCTCAAGAAGCTGAAAAGTGAATTGGCCAAGTTAAGACCACTGTACTAAACGGACCGTGGTCATTGTCATGAGCCGTGGTGACGTTCGTGACAAGAATACAGTGTGCAAATCTTGAAGAGTTCATTTTGGGTGACTCCAAGGGAAGACCACGAAGGGCTTCACGGACCATGAAGCCCTTGACGGGTCGTACATCTTTCCGTGAAGTGCCCGACATTTTAGTCCTACTTCGAGTAGGACTCTTTTTAAAAACACTTATTTGAAATAATTATGGAATTTTTTATGTTTTATCTTGTCTAACCTTGAATGACGAACAAGTTTACATTATTCTATTTTTTAGATTTTCAACTTTTAACATTGAATTAAGTTTGAAGTTTGGATTGTTGGTTCTTGAATTATCAAAGTGGCTTGTTGATTTGATTATTCTCATAAGTACTTTCTAAGCATGTTTTCGTTTGATATTTCTGAATGTTTACGTGAAATCATGAGTGGGTAAATACCACAATTGGGGTTATGGGATCCATGACGTAAATCAAATTGTAATTTCATAAAATGAGTTAAACGCGATTTATGTTTACAAATTGTAATTTAGCTTTCGTTGTTCATGTATTCTGAAGAGTGCACGCATTAGAGTGAGCCTGTATCTGTCATTTGTTTAAGAGAAAAATGATAATTAGGAAAAAGTTAAATTAATCTGACGAAATGGAGTCAAGGTTTAAGTTTGAGAGAAAAGAACCTTAACACCATTGTAGGCGAGGGTAAATTGTGTAAAACTCTAGGACCGAGAGGACTTGAGTGAAGATTATCTGAGTAGACTGAGAAGTGTTAGATCTAACTAACTCTCATGTATTTTGTAGAGGTAAATTGCCTGAAACTCAACTACAGAAGAACATTAGACGCAATGTTATGGGGAACACAATGCTAGTTCCAGTTAAATATTGAAACAACTTTGAAATTGATATTTTGTTAATTGTTGAATTAGACTTTAGTTTGCAACTTTGGTTACCAAAGCGTTATCACTAAACCCATTTTACTTTCTGTAACTGTCTATTTAGGAAATAATAACGACATTTGAGTAAAACGCGGCAGTGAAATCATTTATGTAAAGAAATTCTCTGTGGGATCGACCTCAACTCATGCTGAGTTCTATAAATTGACTTCGACCGTTTATATCTCTTAATTGAGGAGTAAGTTTGGACATATCAAATTTTGGCGCTACTGCTGGGGAATTTTAATTCAGAAGTGTTTTACTAGCTTTTATTCTAAGTGTAGTTAGATTTCCTAATTTTACGTCTTGCTCTTTGTCTGTGTCTCTTTCAAGTGAGTTCGACTGTGTATGCCAAATACCAGAAGTAAGGGAGCCCCATTAGTCCCATACGATCCAGAACTTCGAAAAACAATCCGCAAAATGGTGAACGCACAAGAACTTGAGGCACATAGATAGAGATTTGGATTGGAAGGTGAAAATGTCGCAAGAGGTATTCAGCCAAATGCTGTGAACAACCAACCTAGGGCAGTGGATGAAATCATCGCAGTGGATGGAATCATTCCTCCCCACCATCAACCAATAGCTCCAAGGGGTAGAGCACAACCTCCACCTCACATGATGTATGAAGAGGATGACTTAGACTTGGATGGAGCTGGAGCCACTGGAGTGATAGTGTTACCTGCACTACCTCCATGTGTTAAATTCACAATCACCAGTACTATGATTCAACTGCTGAATCTGAAAGGTATGTTCAGGGGTGCAGCTGGTGATGATGCAAACCAACATCTAATGAACTTTGTGGAGAACTGCAAATCCCAAGAAATTCATGGGGTTAGCCAGACAATAATGGGACTGAGACTGTTCCCATTGTCTCTGACTGGAGAGGCAACCAACTAGTTGAATGAGATGCTGGTTGACTCAATCAGGACTTGGACTGAACTGAACTGAAGGAAGCTTTCCTGGAACGATTCTTTTCAGAATCAAAAGAGCTGCAGATGAAAGATAAGATAAGGTTCCATAAACAGCTACCAGGAGAAGCAATGCATAACACCTGGTAGAGATTCAGCCAAAAGCTGAAGAAGTGTCCAAACCATGGTCTCACTAAGAGACATCTAAAACAAGCATTTTATAGATCTTTAAATTATGTGACTAAACCTATTGCTGATGCAGTGTGTGGAGGATCTTTTATGAGGAAGCCATTCTTAGAGAGCATGCAATTGATGGACGAGGTGTCAAAGAATAACAGGGCATGGTACACTAGGGATGTAGAAGTAGGAAATCTTAGGTATATTTTTGAACTTTCAGCTGAACAAAGGAAGCGAGAAGAAGAAATGGATCAGGACATGGCACATATGAGGACCCAAATAGATCTACTCACAAAGCATATTGTCTCCAAGTCTGAAAAGGTAAATGCAGTGGGATAGCCAAACAAGTATGAAGATCAGGACATCGTTCTAGATGAGGAGGCTAATTACCTGGCAACCAAGGAGGTTTCCAGAATTATAACTCGGGCAACCAGGGTTACAATTCTTGAAATGCAGGTCAGAACTATTCAAGGGAAGGACAGTATGATAGGCCAGCAAACAGAGAGCAGGAAACTGGCAGAACAAAGATGGGTACAGAAATGATCGAAGTGGTGTCTATGTGCCCACAGTTAATAGAGACGGGGCAAGTGGTAGTTCCAGCGGGTCTAAGCTGGAAGACATGTTTGCCAAGGTGCTACAACAAGTTGAATCAACTAATGCAGGGGTGAAAGAGATGAAAAGTGATTTCTCCAGTATGAGTCAACTGGTAGACTCTCACACCACTTCCATCAAGCAGATTGAGTAGCAGTTGGGGCAACTTTCAACCTTATTAAATCAGAGGAAGAATGGATCACTACCAAGTGACACGATCCAAAATCCTAAGAAGGATGGGCATTGCATGGCTTCCGCCACCAGGTGTGGTAAGATTCTTAATGACCCAATTTCCGCAGGTAGTAAACATGAGCAGGTGTTAGAGCAAGCTAGAAGAGAAGAGGATGAAGCTAAGCATGTAGATGACTTGGAGTATGCTCAGACAATAGCCCAACCTGCAAGAGGAAAAAAGAAAGAGGTTGAGGGAAACATGTCTTTACAACAAATCCCAAGACCACCTCCTCCTTTCCCTTAAAGGCTTAAAAAGAAAGCCGAAGATGGGAAATTTGCGAAGTTCATCACCATGATGTGATAACTGTCAATAAACATTCCACTGGTGGAAGCACTAGAGAAAATGCCAAGTTTATGAAGGACTTGGTTACAAAGAAAAGAGCTGTAAGTATTGATTTAACTGAAAATGTTCATCACGGCAGACTTCGTGATCTTGGATTGCGAACTGGATTTCGATGTTCCCATTATTTTAGGAAGACCATTTCTTGCCACGAGACGAGCATTGGTAGATGTTGAGCGAGGAGAACTGAAATTTAGACTCAACAAAGAAGAGGTAAATTTTAATATTTGTAGGTCCATGAAGCAGCCACATGACATGAATGTGGTGTCTGCGATAACAGTTTTTGATGAAGAAGAAATGGGAGCAACCATTGAAAAGAGGATGGCTGTTGAAACCTTAGCTGCAGTGCCGATGAATTTTGAAGCTAACTTCTGATCTGACTATGTAGATACCGTGAATGCTTTGCAGGGTATGGGAGCACACTCTTATGCTCCAAAGAAATGGGACCTAGCTATTAAAAACAGGCCAAGTCCCCCAGCAAAACCATCCATTGAAAAGCCACCTGTACTGGAACTGAAACAGTTACCTAGTCACTTGAGGTATGTATTTTTGGGAGCTAATAACACTTTACCTATGATTTTGGCTGCAGATTTGAGTGATGAACATGTTCAAGTTGTGATCAAAGTGTTGATTAGGTACAAAAGGGCCATTGGGTGGACCATTGCTGACATCATCGGGATACCTCCACGTATATACACCTATAAGATTCAACTTGAGTAGGACTGTAGCCCAAGCATTGAAGACCAACGGAGGCTAAACCCACATATGCAAGAGGTGGTAAAAAATGAGATAATCAAGTGGTTAGATGCTGGGGTGGTATACCCTATTTCTAACAGTCACTGGGTCAGCCTAGTGCAATGTGTGCCTAAAACGGGGGGAGGGGGGGGGGGTATGACTGTGGTTGAAAATTCCAAGAATGAGTTGGTCCCACAGAGGCCAGTCACTAGATGGCGAGTGTGTATGGATTACAGGAAGCTGAACAAGTGGACTTTGAGGGGTCACTTCCCCATGCCTTTCATGGACCAGATGCTTGACAGGTTGGCTGGAAAAAGGCTGGTACTGCTTCTTAGATGGATACTCTGGCTACAACCATATATCAATTGCTCCTGAAGATCAGGAAAAGACTAACTTTACATGTCCCTATGACACCTTTGCATTTAAACGCATGCCATTTTGACTATGTAATGCATGAGCTACTTTCCAGAGGTGTACGATGTCCATCTTCTCAGACATGGTGGAGGACATTCTGGAGGTCTTTATGGATGATTTTTCAGTTGTAGGTGATACCTTTGATGATTGTTTGCTTAATATTAGCAAGGCCCTACAGAGATGCGAGGAGGAAAATATAATGCTAAACTGGGAGAAGTGCCATTTCATGGTCAAGGAAGGCATAATCCTTGGGCACAAGGTATCACAAAAGGGGATTGAGGCCGACAAGTCCAAAATGGAGGTGATTGAAAAGTTACCTCCGTCGATCTGTGTGAAGGGTGTTCGAAGTTTCTTAGGACACACCGGATTCTATAAATGTTTTATTAAGGACTTTTCTAAAATTGCTCACCACATGTGAAAGCTTTTGGAGAAGGAGGTGAAATTTTTCTTTGTTGAGGCATGTCTCAGAGCCTTTGAATGCCTAAAGGAGAAGCTGATTATTGCACCACTGATCATTGGCCCAGATTGTACAGAGCCATTTAAGGTATTGTGCGATGCTATTGGTACTTCTTTAGGATTTGTGTTGGGGCAGAAGCGCAACAAGATGTTTCATCTGATTTACTATGCTAGTAAGTCACTGAATGGAGCACAGTGAAACTACACAGTTACTGAGCACGAACTACTGGCAGTGGTGTAGTTACTGAGCAAATCAAGTTACTGAGCACGAACTACTCACAGTTGCACGAACTACTCACAGTTACTGAGCACGACCAAATCAAGTAATATGAAGAATGTACATCAAGTATATCAACAAGTATATCAAGATAAGAGCTTATTGCTGTTGTTGAAGCTTGCAAGGAGTTGATCTGATGAAGTGATTTTTGGGGGAACTTGGTTGTGCTCAAGAGAGGTATGTGCTTTATTGCGACAGTCAAAGTGCTACTCATCTTGGCAAGAATTCTACATTTCATGGCCGGTCTAAACACATTGATGTGAGGTATCATTGGATTCGAGATGTGCTGGATTCTAAGTTGCTTGAACTTGAAAAGATCCATACCAATGATAATGGTTCCGACATGATGACCAAAGCTTTGCCAAGAGGGAAGTTTGAGGATTATTGCATGATCGCCGGGATGGCGGTCTCCTCCACATAGTTGTGAGGGGGAGAATTGTTGGATTTAGGATCTTTTTTTTTCCTTCCTATGTGGATAAATAAAAGTCCCACTTTAGCCAATAACCCAAATATTATGTGTCATATATAAGGCTTATTTGGTCTTATTTTCAGAAACACAAGAGAGAAAAATTAAGAGAGTTTCGTTTTAGAGATTGAGAGAAAAAGAGAAAAATCCCATTTTTACTTTTGGAAATTTTCTGCTCAGGCAGTCCGCTTCAGACAGAGTTTGCCGCTTCGTTAACCGTTAGATCGTGCTCAAATTTGAACTGGGAGTTCTCAGAATCTGTTGGAGATCGAATTTGGAGGTCTGTAGTTTCTGATTTTGGGGAGTGAACAGTAGCACATTTTTGGGTGAAATCTCTTCTTTAATTCTCTAGTTTTGGTGCAATCTTATTTTGTTGTTACTCGTTATTCGGCGCTTGTTTTGTGGAAAATTTTGGAGAACAATTTTGTATCTCTTGGTGTTTATAATGGAGCTTTTTGGTCCTGTGGTTTTTTACTCTTCACATCGAAGAGATTTCCATGTAAATTATTGTATCTTGTGTGATTGGGTTATTCTTATCTTGTTGCTTTAGTTTGGTTGATATACTTGATGTACATTCTTCATATTACTTGTTGCACGAACTACTCACAGTTACTGAGCACGAACTACTAGAAATCAATGATGCATTCCTGGACGAGCAGGTATTAGCCACTACTATTGATCTTATTCCTTGGTTTGCTGATTTTGCTAACTTTCTTGTTAGTGATTTTGTAATTCCCCGGAAAAATGGTAGGTTAACCTAGAGCCTTAACGTGAGGATGAACGTCAAGAAAAAGGGTTTTTAGGGTCAAGGCTTAAGGGGGAACTGCCAAACAAAAATGGGAAAGCCAAGGCCAAGGGCCAAGGCTGCCCCAAACTCCTAGCTACTACCTCAACTTCCATGGCCACCACCATGGCTCGTGGTCATAACCATGACTCGTGGGAGTCCTCGTGGAGTTGCCTTGGCCCAAAGGTGAGAAGGCACCCAAAATCCTAGCTACTGCCTCAACTCCCATGGCCATCACCAAGGCTCGTGGTCATGACCACGGCTCGTGGGAGGCATCGTGGAGTTGCCTTAGGCATTGAGCTAAAGGTCCCAAGTGGCAAGGCCACTGCCTCAAGGACCACAAGAGGGACCACGACTCATGGAGCCCCTCGTGGTAATTCCTTGGGCATGTGAGCCTAAGGCACCATGTGCCAAGCCACTGCCTCATCTTCACGGGCAGGACCATGAGTCATGGTCCTTACCACGGCTTGTGAAGAGTGGCTCGTGGTCCCTGACGGGGGCACTTAAATGAGGGTCAACCAAGTCAATACCTTTTTAGTCCAATTAAAGTGGGTTTGTTTTGGGTATTTTTAGGGGAAGTATATAAGTTGTTTTTAAGACAAAATCCATTATTCTAAGTCATAATACTCAAACACCCAATTGAAATAAAAAAAACTCCCTTCTCTCTCAATATTTCTCTCTCTAAACTTAAGGAAGAAGAAAGGAGCCATTGAAGCTAGGGTTTGTGGATTCCAAAGGTTCTTCCCCAAATTTCTTGGAGTTTCTTAGTCAAGGTATGTATGCTCTTCAAAACTATCTTTTTAAGATTCCAAATCCCCTAAATCTAGGCATTTTCAATCTATAACATGGGTCTCATTCTATAACATTTTCAATTAGTTATTTATGGTTGATTATGGTTGGTTATGATGAATTATGGTTGAATTAATGGAGTATTGATGTTTTATGATGAAAATATCCCTTCGACTCATGATTTCCCCTTCTTCCTAAATTGTGAACTATGTATGGCTTGATTGATGATGTGAGCTTGACAATTGATTATGTTTACATTGATTAAGTGGCTGAATCATGACATCCCTCTATCTAATGTGGTGATTCTATAAGTTAGGGTTGATCTTGATTTATAGCCTTGAAGGGAAACTTGTTAGGGTTTATACATGTTGATGAGGATTATATATGAACTTGTGATTCACTTATATAGTGATGACCTTATGACTATTGTGTAATTGTGGTGTTGATGGAAGAACCATCTTCCCTATACGCTTACACTTGATTATGTATGAAGTATGTATGTATGTTTATGATAAGCTTGTTGTGTTGATTGAAAGGCCATTCTCATAAACACACTATGAATATGATGTGAAAGGTTTACTCACATGTTGATGATTCTAAGGTTGAAAGGACATCCTCACCTAACAAATTTCTGAGCTCTTATGATGTATGTTGGTTTGAGTGACTAGTGCATTATCTCATGACCATGAACTTAAGTAAGACTAATATGAATTCTAAAGGGAATTATGCTTAGCACCGAGTGGATATGAGTATGAGATGGGTTCCTTCACGCTAGTAGTTGGGTTCCCAATATGGTTATCTCATGAGATGGAAACCTCCACGTTAGTAGTTAGGGTTTCTAGTAGCAATCTCCTTATCCCATAACTATGTGCCCATATAGGTCTTTAGCTAGTGGATCCACCTAAAAGCTATTATGTAAGTTCTACCTTAGGCAAGTAGGACACCTCTTTTTGGTGTGGGGGGTAGAACACTGGATTCCACGTAGCTCACATGGTTTATGTCGGTTAATGCTATTTTTCCTATATGATACGAATATGAACTATGATAAGAACATGGACTTTAATTATGACTTCTTAAGAGGTACTACTTAGTATGAGTGGGGGTATGAGACTTCACTTATGCATTGCACAAGTAGGCTTTAAGAGAGGTTATGGTGGGGTTCTCTTATGTTATGAAGACTTATGGATTATGGAGGTAAGATATGTATGGATGTTAAGGTTGACTTTACTTGTTACAAGGTATGAATATGAGTAACTCCTTACTTACGTATGTTGGCTATGGATGAGGCAAAAGTAAGATATGTATGTTGTTGGTGACTTAAATGTGATACTTAGCATTTGGTAGGGTTATGGGATCTTACCTTTGCATTGCACTAGTATGGCTTTGGGTTTCTTATATCTTGGTTTGACTTGTGTTTCTTATTAAATGTGCATGATGGCTTTCAAACTTGATAAATGCATGATTTCAATTAAATGTCCCTTTTATGCGTGTTTTAAGGATTTTTGTGCATGGCTTCCATACTTAGTACATTATTTGTGCTAACCCATATTTTCTACATTTACTATGAGTGTAGGTTCCAATCATTGAGACACACTTCTTCTTTCAAGTGAAGCTTGGGTTGAATATTCCCTAGGCTTGGTGAGTCCTCATGGTTCGAGGAGAAGACAATATTCATTTCTAGCTTCTATTGTACTTTCTATGTTTGAGACTTTATTAATGTAAAGGGCATTTGACCCTACTTGTATTCTCTATTGTACTAGATGGTGATTGAGACAAGGTCTAGATTCTTATTTTCGTTTATGAAAAAGAAGTTGACTTCAATTCTAAAAGTTTTAAATTTTCCGCATCATTTCTATGACTTTATGTTATGATTATGCTAAGGGCTTGTATGAGACCCCTTCGGGGTCAAGTATGCTGTGTTACATCTAGGGGGTACCCCTGGGTCGTGAAAAACTTGGTAATCAGAGCACAAGGTTTAGAATGATTCTAGGATGATGTCTCATGAACCACGTCTAGTAGAGTCTTGTTCATAAGTGTGAAGCGCACCACACTTATGAATGAGAGGCTGTAAGATGTTTAGGAAATTTCACTTCTTTCATTTCTCGTTAGTCGTGCCTTAGAGTTTTAAATCTATGAAGTCCTTTTCCTAACCCTATTCTTGTGCATATAGGATATGACTACAAGAAGGGCGACCACAAGAAGGATGGAAGATGAGATTGTAAATGAGGGAGTTCCTCCCCAAGGTCCTCAAGGGCCTCAAGTTCCTCAAGCTCCTAATGATGAGGGGGTAATGTCAAATGTGGAAGTAAGGATGACTCTCCAAATATTGACTCATGCTTTAATGACTCAAGTCACTAAGGATGCTAGAGTTCAAGTGAACCCCAATGTGAGTACAACCGCTTCAAAGATAAAGGATTTCACACGAATGAATCCCCCTATGTTCTATGGCTCCAAAGTGGATGAAGACCCACAAGGGTTTATTGATGAAGTGTTTAAGATTCTTGATGCTATGGGAGTGTCTCCACAAGAGAAGCGGAACTAGCCGCCTACCAATCGAAGGACGTGGCTCAAGTTTGGTATAAGCAATGGAAGGATGAGAGACCCATAAGAGCGGTCCCGATAGATTGGGGATTGTTCAAGTTGGTCTTCCTTGATAGGTTTTCCCTCTAGAGTTGAGGGAGCGAAAGATGCAAGAATTCATCAACCTTCGCCAATGAGGTATGAGTGTGAAAGAGTATTGCCTTAAGTTAAACCAATAGTCTAAGTATGCTCCAACCTTAGTGGCGGACTCTAAGGCCAAGATGAATAAATTTGTTATGGGGATATCTGACTTGGTAGTCAATGAATGTCGTTCGGCAATGCTCATCCCAAGTATGAATATTTCATGTCTTATGGTTCATGCCGAACAAATTGAGGATAAAAAGCTCAAGCAAGTGAATAGAGAAGTGAAGAGGGCAATGACCGATGAAGGGAATTCTTCCAAGGGTATATTTGAGGTTTAAGGTAAACCAAGGTTTAAGAGGAGGTTTTCCAACCAAGGGTCTTCTAGTGCTCCAAGGGTCAACAAAGATAGGGTGTTTAACCCTAAGCCACAAAGAGGTAATAGTGGTAACTCTTATGTTGAAAGACCTAGTTGTGCAAAGTACGGCAAAAAGCATGATGGCAAGTGCTTAGTTGGCACTTGTTTCATGTCTAAAATCTAGGAAAATAATCTCCAAGGGTTATGGATGTTGAGTCCAAGGTCCCTTCTTTAGAGTCGGTCCCCGTGGTGAGTGAGTTTTCAGAAGTCTTTCCCAATGACTTGCCTGGCATTCCTTCCGAATGGGAAATAGACTTTGGCGTTGATCTTTTGCCGAATACACAACCCATATCCATCCCTCCCTATAGAATGGCTCTGGCCGAATTGAAAGAGTTGAAGGAGCAACTCAAGGACTTGTTAGACAAGGGTTTTATTCAACCAAACATCTCTCCATGGGGTGCTCCGATATTTTTCATAAAGAAGAAAGATGGGTCCTTAGGATGTGTATAGACTACCGCCAATTGAACAAGGTGACTATAAAGAATAAGTATCCTCTCCCTAGAATTGACGATTTGTTTGATCAACTTCAAGGGGCCAACTATTGCTTCTCCGTTGACGACCTTGACTCAAAAGAAAGCTAAATTTGTGTGGTCAGAGGCTTGTGAGAAAAGCTTCCAAAAGTTGAAAGATAAGCTTACTTCCGCTCCGGTGTTGACCTTATCGGAGGGTACCGATGGGTTTGTGGTATATTATGATGCTTCTCGAGTGGGTTTGGGATGTGTCCTTATGCAACATGGTAATTTGATTGCCTATGCTTCGAGGCAACTAAAGGTACATGAAAAGAATTACCCAACTCATGATCTTGAATTAGCGGCGGTAGTCTTTGCTTTGAAAATATGGAGACATTACCTTTATGCGGTCCATGTAGATGTCTTCACCGATCACAAGAGTCTTCAATATGTGTTTAGCCAAAAAGACTTGAATCTTCGACAAAGAAGGTGGTTAGAACTTTTAAAGGATTATGACATGAGTGTCCTTCACCACCCCGGCAAAGCTAATGTAGTTGTGGATGCCCTAAGTCGATTGTCCATGGGTAGTGTGGTTCATGTAGAAGATTAGAAAAAGGAATTGGTTCGTGATGTGCATGGGTTGACCCGGTTAGCTGTCCAACTAATGGATTCCACCAAGAGTGGTGTCATGGTCCATCATAGTTCCGAATCGTCCTTTGTGGTTAGGGTGAAGTCTAAACAACACCTTGATCCCATATTAATGGAGTTGAAAGAATCGGTACTCAATAAGTCCGTTGAGGCCTTCTCCCGAAGGGGGAGATGGGGTGCTTAGGTACCAAGGTAGATTATGTGTTCCGGATGTTTATGGCTTAAGAGAGAAAATCCTAGAAGAGGCTCATGGTTCACGGTATTCTATTCATCCGAGAGCCACCAAGATGTATCGTGACCTACGAAAAGTCTATTGGTGGAATGGTATGAAGAAGGATATAGCAGGTTTTGTAGCCAAGTGTCCGAATTACCAACAAGTTAAGGCCAAGCATCAAAGGCCCGGAGGTTTGTCCCAATATATAGATATCTCCACTTGGAAGTGGGAGGATGTGAATATGGACTTTGTTGTGGGGTTGCCTTGTACTTGAAGGCAACATGATTCTATTTGGGTCATTATTGATAGAATGACCAAGTCCGCCCACTTTATTCCCGTCAAGACTTCATTTTCGGCAGAAGACTATGCCAAGTTATACATTAATGAGATAGTGAAGTTGTATGGGGTCCCCTCATCTATCATTTCGGATCGAGGTACTCAATTTACTTCACAATTTTGGAAGGCATTCCAAAAAGGGCTTGGTACCAATGCTAAACTTAGTACCGCTTTCCACCCTCAAACGGATGGTCAAGTGGAATGCACCATTCATACCTTAAAGGACATGTTGAGGGCATGTGTGATAGATTTCAAGGGTAGTTGGGATGACCATCTCCCATTGATTGAGTTTGCCTACAACAATAGTTACCACTCAAGTATTGCCATGGCTCCGTTTGAAGCACTATATGGTAGGAGGTGTAGATCTCCGGTTTTTTGGTTTGAAGTAGGTGAATTTGCTCTTATTGGTCCCAAATTAGTTTATGAGGCCATTGAAAAAGTTTGACTCATTAGAGAGAGTTTGAAGACGGCCCAAAGTCGGCAAAAGTTTTATGACGATGCTAGAAGAACGGATCTAGAATTTGATATTGGTGATTGTGTCTACTTGAAAATCTCACCTATGAAAGGGAAGCTTAGTCCCCGGTATGTGGCCCCATATCAAATCATGAAGCGTATTGGGAAGGTGCCAATGAATTAGACTTGCCAAATGAATTGGCTCCGGTTCACCCGATATCTCATGTTTCTATGCTTAAGAAGTGCATTGGTGATCCCGTATCCATCATTCCTTTAGAAGTTTTGGGAGTTGATGAGTCTTTCCTAGGAAGAGATTCTGGTAGAGATTCTAGACTGGCAAGTTAAGAGGTTAAGAAACAAAGAGGTAGCTTCCGTTAAGGTTCTATGGAGGAATCACTTAGTTGAGGGTGCTACGTGGGAGGCCGAGGCCGATATGAAGTCCTGCTATCCTCATGAAGGCCAAGGCCATCATGCATGAAATATCAAAATAGTGCACAATTCAAAGGAGGAAACTTCAACTCCATCTCAAACATTATCAATGCAACATACAGAAGTAGGAACTACATCTAACAACCCATTATGCATGAGATTTCAACATTTCTCATATTCATAGGAGGAATTACCTTCTCCAACTAAAATCGTGCTCAACACAATATCATGGAGCCAATATGCAATTACTCTCAAAAGCATACTAAAGCATGTTCATCAATTCATCTCATGAAGTCAATAGGCAGCTCATACTCAATGAACAACAACATGAGGTAAATCAATCAATAAACTCATTTTCTTACTAAACAAGAATTTCTCGAGAACATGTGTAACATAAGGAAATCATGGAAAAACACATACACTCACATCACTCGCAAAACAAGGAAAACTCAAGAGCAACTACTTACCTCAAGCTTGAATAGGAGTAGAAGGAAATAGATGAGGATATAGGGACTTCATATCGGCTTCGGCCTCCCAAGTTTCACCTTCAAATAAGTGATTCCTCCATAAAACCTTTACGGAAGCTATTTGCTTCTTTCTCAATCTCTTGACTTGCCGGTCTAGGATCTCTACTGGAACCTCTTCATATGAAAGACTTTCATCAACTCCCAACCCTTCTAGGGGAATAATGGATACCGGATCTCCAATACACTTCTTAAGCATAGAAACATGAAATACCAGAGGAACCGGAGCCAACTCATTTGGCAAGTCCAACTCATAGGCTACTTTCCTAATACTTTTCAAAATTTTGTAAGGTCCCACATACCGTGGACTAAGTTTTCCCTTCTAGCCAAACCTCATCAAACCTTTCATAGGTGAGATTTTTAGATAGACCGAATCATCAAATTCAAATTCTAGATCACTTCTTCTTACATTTGCGTAAGACTTTTATCTACTTTGAGCCATTCTCAACCTCTCTCTAATAAGCCGAACTTTGTCAATGGCTTAATATACTAGCTCGGGACCTATAAAGCAATTTCACCCATCTCAAACCAACCGACCAGATATCTACATCTCCTACCATACAGGGCTTCAAAAGGAGCCATACCGATACTTGAGTGATAACTATTATTGTAGGCAAACTCTATCAAAGGCAAGTGGTCATCCTAATTACCCTTAAAGTCTATAACACATGCCCTTAACATATCTTCCAATGTTTGGATGGTACACTCCACTTGCCCATCAGTTTGGGGGTGAAAAGTCGTGCTAAGTTTAACCTTAGTACAAAGCCCTTTTTGGAATGACTTCCAAAAGTGTGAAGTAAATTGAGTACCACAATCCAAAATAATAGACAAAGGAACCCCATGCAACTTCACTATCTCCCTTATATACAACTTGGTATAGTCTTCCGCTGAAAAAGAAACCTTGACGGGGACAAATTGGACTGATTTTGTCATCCGATCTATAATGAGCCAATTAGAATCATGTTGCCTTCGGGTGCGAGGCAAACCCACAATAAAATCCATATTCACCTCTTCCCACTTCCAATTGGGAATTGGTATATTTTAGGATAAACCTCCCGGCCTTTGATGCCCTACCTCAACTTGTTGACAATTTGGACATTTGGCCACAAATCCCGCAATATCTTTCTTCATTCTGTTCACCAATAGACTTCCCGTAGATCACGGTACATCTTGGTGACTTCAGGATGAATAGAATATCGAGAACTATGAGCTTCCTCTAGAATTTGTTCAAACCATCAACATCCGGAACACATAACAAACCTTGGTACCTAAGCACCCCATCTCCCCTTTGTGAGAAAGCCTCAACGAACTTCTTGAGTACCAACTCTTTCAACACAACTAATATATGATCAAGGCCTTGCTTAGACTTCACATCCGTCACAAAGGACGATTCAGAACTATGATGGACCATTAAACCACCCTTGGTGGAATCAACTAGTTGAACACCTAGCCAAGCCAACCTATGCACATCACGAACCAATTCTTTCTTTTCATCCTCTACATGAGCCACATTACCCATGGACAATCAACTAAGAGCATCCACTACCACATTAACCTTGCCGGTGTGATAAAGAACACTCATGTCATAATCCTTCAATAATTCTAACCACCATCTTTGGCAAAGATTCAAGTCCTTTTGACTAAACACATATTGTAAGCTCTTGTGATTGGGAAACACATCAACATGCACCCCATATAGATAATGCCTCCATATTTTTATGGCAAACACAACCTCCACTAACTCAAGGTCATGGGTAGGATAATTAATCTCATGGACTTTAAGTTTCCTTGAAGCATAGGCAATCACCTTACCATTTTGCTTAAGCACACATCCCAACCCAACTCTAGAGGCAACACAACACACCACAAAACCATCCGTACCTTCTGGAAACTTTAACACCGGAGTGGAGGTAGGTCTATAAAAGTTGATGGTCCTTAAGAACTTGCAATAAAATTCTCAAATGATCCACATGCTCATTCTCACTCCTTTAATAGATCAAAATATCATTGTTACACGCGATCACAAACATGTCAAGATATTATCGAAACACTCTATTCAATAAGTCCATGAACGCCGCTGGAGCGTTAGTCAAACCAAAGGACATTACTAGGAACTCATAGTGACCATATCTTGTTCGGAAATCCATCTTGTGAATATCAACCCCTCTCACCCTAAATTGGTGATAACCCAAATGAAGATCAATCTTAGAGAGATAACTTGCCCCTTGAAGTTGGTCAAATAAGTCATCGATTCTCGGAAGAGGAAATTTATTTTTTATGGTCACTTTATTCAATTGACAAGAATCGATGCACATTCTAAGAGACCCATCTTTCTTTTTAACAAACAACATTGAAGCACCCTATGGAGAGATACTCGGTTGAATAAAACCCTTTTCTAATTAATCCTTTAGTTGCTCTTTCAACTCGTTTAACTCAGACGGAGCCATTCTATTAGGAAGAATAGAGATAAGTTGTGTATCCGGCAGGAGGTCAATACCAAAATTTATTTCCCGCTCGAGAGGAATGTTGGGCAAATCATCAGGAAAAACTTTCGGGAACTCATTAACCACCAGAACCAACTCAAGAGAAGGGGTTTCAGAATCTACATCCCTCACCCTAACCACATGGTAAACAAAACCTTAGGCGCAAAGAGGAACGAAAAGGCTGAAAAGAGCGAAGAAGTTGAAGCCTGTGCATCGCCAAGCATGCTTGGTGATTCGCCGAAGGGACGCACTCCGCACTTTGTTCCAGTACGCGAAGCCTTGAAGGAGTAGGATCAAAAAGGCAATGAAAGGAGCAGTCGACATTTCGCCAAATAATTCTGCGAAGCAGTACTAGGTCGCCCAATTACACAGAGTATGACGATGTTGAAGGCTAGTGCAAGACGGCGACGAACTACACCAAAGGGTGAATCACCGAGTTAATCTATGATTCCGACTAATCTCGTCGAAAGATCCGCCAACACTATTTTCTGAAGTCTATAAATACTAAACTTGTTATTAATTTTTAAGATTCAATCATTTATTTTAATTTCTTGAATAGAGTAGTACTTTTTGGGATATTTTCTCCCAAGTTTGGAGAGGATTTTTGGGAGACTTGAAGAAAGAAGGATTTCATCTTCCCCAAGTTGGAAGTGGGTTTTCTCCATTCTTCTTCCGTTTCTTAAATCAAGGTTTAATTCCTTATACCCATTTGATTTTTAGTATCATTTTAGGTGTATTTTGTTATTTCTTGATATGTGGCTAAAAACCCCCATTCTTGGGGTGTGATTTACTAAATATGTGTTGATATTATTGTTGGGTCTTGCTTGTTGATAGGATAGATGTATTTTAATGGTAATTTCACATAGTGTTTGTGGTTTAATTTAATGGGTTTGTAGTTGCAAATACAAAACCACCCATGCATTTTCGGCTTGCTCGAGAGGGAGGTCGCGAAACCAAGACCGCTAGACTGATGGCCTAAGGAGTGGGTCGACATGAGGTTCAGCCCCGAGAGGATGAGCCCTAGTCTCATATCCTAACACTCAGCTCGAAAGAGTGAGTTGGGTAAGGCGTAGGCTGGCCTTCATGTGGTGAATAGGTGTCCGAGAGAAATACATTTAAACCGGGGTAAGTTGCCTGAGAGTAAAATTATTTCCATCTAAAGCTTAGCCTAGTCACTATTTATGTTGCAAATTTCCTATTGAAAGCATGTACCCAACGATTTATCTCAACTTGTATTGCGGTCACACCCCAAGAACTTGTCCCCATACTTGATCTTCTTATTATATTTGTTTTTTTTTTTACTACTTGTGAGAAAACCCCCATTTGATATTTGACACCTTTGTGTCACCCCTTTTAATTTACAATGTTTTTAATCGTTAATGTCTTTAGCTATGACTAGTTTGAACTAAATTTTATTTTTCTACTAATTCTCAAAACCACTCCCTTGGGACACGACCCCAACCCTTGGTTGGGTTGCTAGATTAACGATGATCATAGACACTTGTACTGTAGGTTAGTGTCGTTGGTCATGATAAACATCAAAATGGTGCCGCCCGAGGAGTGGTGTTGTTTGAGAATTTTTAGTTTAATAGAGTTTCTGTTCTTATTAGTTGTAGTGTCACTAATTTTACTTCTAGTTTTGTTCTTCATTGAGTTGTCCATTTAGATGAGCATGGCTCAGCAGAGTAGTGGAAATTCGGTTGAAATGAGCCAAGGAGTCTAAAAGGACCTCATGCTGACCGTACTGACATCTCAGCTAAACGACTTGGCCACCAAAATGTCAGAGGTGGAAGTCCAATGCAACATCAAGGGGAGGTATATACCCTTCATGAGCAGAGGAAGTCTAGAGATGGGGGAAAAATCGTGTCGAGCACACTTCAAATCATTCTCCAAAAGATCACCGATCAAGATCGAGTGTTGGAAGAAATGAAAGAGAATATTGAAGTGTCGAATCAAATGATTGGATCTCACTCTAGATCAATCCAACTAATCAGGTCACTTCTTAGTTTTGCAGTGCCTCATCTTCACCCAAATGACATATTGGGGTCACCTAGTTACACTAGGGCCAACCCTAATAACGGAGAATGAGAAAGGACTTGCGTCGTGCCACGACGTTAACTAAGGCGCTTCTTGGGAGACAACCCAAGGTGATGTTGCTTTAAGTTATTCTGTTTGAATAATGGTGTGCTGATTTTGTAGGTTAAAGTGAGAAAGATGTAGAAAAGTGCAAGTTGGCGAGCCATGGATCCAGTTGGCGAATCGCCGAACCTATCGGCGATTCCGATTTAATCCGCCGTTGTGACCCCAAAATAAGGGATGTCCTGTAAAACTCGGTGAGATGAGTTTACGTTTGGCACATCGCCGAGTTGATCGGCGACAAAACTAACGTCACCGAATGGCCGAGAACTGAACAGTTATATAAAGGCGAAAGGTCAAATTTTTGAATCTCACTTTCCCTCGTTTCAAACTCCTCAAAATCACACCAAAGGTACTTTTCCTAGATTTTTTCCTTCCATTAGTATTTTAGTTGGTGACTAGTATTTGGGGTTGGATTTCTTTGCTACGTAGCGTTTCAAAAAGTAATTTGATCAGCATCAAAGGTTAGTCTCTAAAACTCCAAACTTATTTTTGATAATTTTATAATCTCTTGCAATTTTAGTACCATGAGGATGTGTGTTGAGCCTCTCTGATAGAAATAGGGTGTTGTGATGCTATTGTTAATTCAAAATTTTTGTCTGGAATGCTTTAATAATCGATTGTCTTAGTGTTTGTGCTTTGATTTGAATGAACTTGAAGTGGGTGTTGCGTAATCGTTGTTAGGTTGGTCATGTTAAATAACGAAATTGAAGTGGCCCATATTTGTGCTAAATAATGAAAAGCGCTCAATGAAGGAATGGGTGACAATATTCCTAAGGGTAATCTTAGTTAAATAGCCAAATTTGGCAAACCCGGAAGAAGTCTGAGTATTCCGAGGTGATAGGAAGTATGGGTCCTGTGTAAATTTCGTGTATGCATACTTTGATTTAGTTTCCAGGGCTTGTAAGGTCAATTCTAAGAAGTGGGTTGAAATATAGGCACGTTGAATCATTTCGCGAGCTGGGTTGTGCACGCCAAACGACTCGGCGGTTTGCCTACTGGTCTTAGATAGCCCTTCATTCATGTCCATAGTGCTGAGAGATCTTTAACTTTTGGCGAACACATTCGTGGTCGCCTAAAGTAGTCAGCGACTCGCCAATAGGACTTTAGACCGCCCTTGCATGCCCCATTTTTCCCTCTTTCACAATATCTTTTGGCGGACAACCTCGTCGTGGCCGAAAGTAGTCGGCCTCTCACCAAATAAAATTTTTCATCGCTACTTTGCTTAGATTTCAAGCTAATTCCTTTGGCGAGTCCGACCTAGATTGCCAAAGAGATTTGGCAATTCGCCGACTGGATCAGCGAGTCCTTCTACAATAAGATTCTCTATGTTTGAGTTGAGTTTCGCCTAATCTCTTGATCTTTTGTAGATATGATACGCACAAACTTAAATGAGCCACCTTAGAAAAAGGCAAAGGGAATTACAATCAATGATGGAGGATCACGACCTTCACAAAAAAGAAAGCAAGATCTCCCACTAGGAGATAAAGGCAAAGGAAAGAAGCATATCGCTAGAAAAAGGTCCGCTATTGAGTCTAATTTTTTTGAGCCGAAAGATGAACAACCCTTGATTCACCGACAGAATAGGCTCAGGGATATACCTCAATCAACACCTATCAGAGTTACATCAGTTGCAACTCCTCCGACTATCGAATCAGTGCCAAACCTGACACCACCTTCAGTGGCCCCTTCACTCCCCGCAGCTCCACCTCTACCCAGATTGCTGAACAGATTGAAAGGCGATGGTTTACGTACCATTCTAGAAGAAAAGTTACTATCTGTGGAGGGTTTGGAAGGTAAGCATGCTGAGGTTCTTGACAGGCTCAAGTATCATGAGTTCGAGCAGTTCAGTAGGCCACAGGGCGATTACTTACCTTCTTTGGATCGGGAATTCTACTTAGCCTATGGGGAGTTGGTTCCGAAAAATAAGAAAAAAACTAGTGAGTTTCGACCAGTGAAGTCGGTTATGGTTAGAGGCAAGGAGGTAGAGTGTCACAGCGAGCATATCAATGTTATATTAGATCGACTGCTGAACTCGGTAATGCCCTACCAGGGTCTATCTATTGTTTCATGCCTGGATGATTTGAAGGGTTGGTTAGCTCTGATTATTTTTGACATCACCCTAAGGTGGTTGGGTGCGGGAGCTCCGATTGAAAAGAGGGATATGAACATCACCTCCCGGTACTACTTTGGTTTCATCAACAACACTATCTTGCCATCCCAGAACGAGTCCATTCTGCATCATCCTAAGGTGGCTTACCTTGGTTATATCATGGCCAGGAGGCGGATCGACCTGGGACTGCTAGTTTCACATAATATGGCTATGAGAGCCAAATAGACACATACATCTCTGCCTTTTCCTGTTCTGATGGCATGCCGAAGTACCCCGGGACTCTGCCAGCGTATAGAGGCTGAGTTCACATGAGAGGAGGTTGACAGGAGGAAAGCAGCCCCCACAGATACTTCTCCAGAGGTCGATGTTAACTCATTGAAAACAGAGGCATCCTCATCTACTCTGGCTTCAGAAGCTTCAGGTATACCCGCTCCTTCTTCCCCTTCACATACTCCAGGTATATCCTCTTCCTCCCAGCCTGTCATGATCACTCAGGCCATGATCCTAAAGATAGGGCAGTTGACCTATTCAGCTGATGTGAGAGCTACCCGACTGGAAAAGTCCGTTCCAAAGATGATCAACGAGGCCATACTAGCAGCACTTACCCCACTTCAGACTGCTATTGATGCCATGATAGTGAGAGTGATTGCTTGCGAGAGCAGACAGGGAGAATCCTTTGAGTTGGTAGCTTTAAAAGCGGAGATTGCGAGTTTGAGGAAGGACGTAGACTACATTAAGTCTACTGACTTCACTTGACTAATAGAGAGGGCAGATGATAAGGATGCTCTTGAGACCACCGGAGATGTGCAGGGGGATGGCGCAACACATGCAGAGTCGGATGCAAAGACCGATGAGGAGTTAATAGCAATGGATGCTGAGGAGAAATGGGAGAGCAGAGATGAGGGCATATTCAAAGACTTGCCAGATCTTATAGAGACGGTTGGGCAGCCGGTGACCCAGACATTGTCGACTGAGACATCCACAACAGCTCCTAGCGGATCTGGCACTGCTATTCAGTCTGAGACTACTCCGGGTACTGATGCCCATATACAGACTGCTCCATCGGCCACTGAGACCCCGACAGAGAGAGAGACTGCATAGACATGACCTTTCTTCACCCCCTCTCTACCCTTCTTTACTTTGCCTTTTGGATTTTGTATTATTTGCATTTGAGGACAAACAATCTTATTTGTGGTGGAGTGAGGCCCACCTTGGTTTGCTTGTTTCGGATACTTGTGTGTTGGTGTACATTTGGGTTGTCTATTTTTATTTGTGTTTTTAAAAAATGCTTTGTGATTGTTTGAGCTTGTGGCTCCGTTTTTTTTTTTTTGCAAAATGATTTTGACCCTTTCGAAAAATTTTGAATTTTTTTTGCACATTTTTGCCACCTCTTCTGAGTTGATATGACTGTTCTTTGAAATTTTTTAAGTCCCAGTTTCGATCAATACCGAGGACTTGAATACTGCTCTCAATCAAATGAACATGAATGTACGGCTACGATGAGGCCAAATGAAGTTGCATAGACAATATGTAAACTCTTTGTATCTCGTTGTGATTAGCCATTTATAGAATTTATTCTCTTGTAATGACCGTTGCAGACTAGTGAAAGTGTGTGGTCTTGTTTGACTTAAGTGTCGATGCCTTGTGTGATTA
>NW_006239024.1:447075-448181 GCF_000226075.1 Solanum tuberosum | reverse complement strand
CGATGCCTTGTGTGATGAGCTTACTTTGAACCTTGCATGAATAAACCTAGAATTTGCCGTGTTAGTCTGATTGATTTAGAAAGGTGTCCTCTTGAAAATATCTTAGGCAACTTTAAAGAGTGTGAGTCAAATTTGACATATACCTCTTTTGTGGCCTACCTGTAAGCATGTGATACTCTTTTGAACACCGTTTGAGCCTTACCTTACTTTGAAAGAATCTTGATGAACCCTAGACCTTACTTGACCCACTACCTATAATCCTCTTGATTTGTGGTTTAGCGAATAGCCAACTTAGGCTAAAAGTCTAAGTTGGGGGTGTGGTAAAAAGGAAAAGGGGAAGTCAAGAAGTGCAAGAAACGTCTCCCTTAACCATTGGTGTTGCAGAACAATGGAAATCCTTCGAAAAAAAATAAAAAAATTATGGAATAACGTACCAAGGAAATCGTGTTTCCAAGCAATCCATGGAGGTGAATGAAAAGATGACTTAGAATCACTAGAAAAAGAATTGATAAAGGAAAAGAAAGGAATGCCTTGAGAATACCACATCTCACGAGGAAAAAATCACTGAGCCTAAATGACGATACATTTGCACTCTTCCCCATTACAAGCCTTAGAAAGACCTTTTTGATCTTGAGTAAGCCGAATCGAAAGTCGATTGGATAATAAGAGCAAACCTATAGGTAAAAAGATGCATTACGTTCCTCTTTTTTGAGTGTGAGCGTTCCATCTGATTCCTGATCTTGAATTGATTAACCTTTATGTGTGAATATGGATTCATTCTTGATGTGAGGGCACTTAGATACTTGTTGTTGAGCTTGATTGCACAAGTAGCAAGTATTGCGAGCATGAGAATCGTTGGTAATGGTGTGTCACAACTTGAATCTTTGAGTACACAATTGATCCTTGCATAGGTAAATTTGAGTCTGATTGTGAGCATTCATGATTTAGTCATGTGTAGCACTATTTGAGACACCTTGTTGAACGCCTGAACTTGAGTTTGCTTGAGGAGAAGCAAAATTTTAAGTTGGGGGTGTTGATGAGTCCACAAATTGGACTCATTTAGGGCTATATTTTAATAGAAATTGTGTCCTCAAATGCTTATTTTA
>NW_006239024.1:446503-446826 GCF_000226075.1 Solanum tuberosum | reverse complement strand
AGGATAAAAAAGGCGATGAAAGGAGCAGTCCACATTTCACCGAATAATTCCATGAAGCAGTACTAGGTCACCCGATGACACAGAGCACGACGATGCTGAAGGCTAGTGCAAGACGGTGACGAACTACACCAAAGGGCGAATCGCCGAGTCAATCGGCGATTCCGACTAACCTCGCCGAAAGATCCTCCAACACTATTTTCTGAAGTCTATTAATACTAAACTTGTTATTGATTTTTTAGAGTCAAACATTTATTTTAAATTCCAGAATAGAATAGTACTTTTTGGGATATTTTCTCTCAAGTTTGGAGAGGATTTTTGGGAGA
>NW_006239024.1:446141-446383 GCF_000226075.1 Solanum tuberosum | reverse complement strand
AGGACGGTAACGAATACCACCAAAGGGCGAATCGCCGAGTCAATCGGCGATTCCGACTAACCTCGCCGAAAGATCCTCCAACACTATTTTCTGAAGTCTATTAATACTAAACTTGTTATTGATTTTTTAGAGTCAAACATTTATTTTAAATTCCAGAATAGAATAGTACTTTTTGGGATATTTTCTCTCAAGTTTGGAGAGGGTTTTTGGGAGACTTGAAGAAAGAAGGATTTCATCTTCCC
>NW_006239024.1:431780-445884 GCF_000226075.1 Solanum tuberosum | reverse complement strand
ACTATTATCTTGCAAATTTCCTATTTAAAGCATGTACCCAACAATTTGTGTCAACTTGTATTGCGGTCACACCCCAAGAACTTGTTCCCATACTTGATATTCTTATTATATTTGTTGTTTTTTTTTACTACTTGTGACAAAAACCCCCATTTGATATTTGATACCTTTGTGTCACCCCTTTTAATTTACAATGTTTTTAATAGTTAATGTCTTTACCTACGACTAGTTTCAACTAAATTTTATTTTTCTACTAATTCTCAAAACCACTCCCTTGGGACACGACCCCAACCCTTGGTTGGGTTACTATATGATCGATGATCGTAGACACTCTTACTGTAGGTTAGTGTCGTTGGTCACGATAAGCATCACCTACCTCTCATAGAGTTCGCCTATAATAATAGCTTTCATTCTAGTGTTCAGATGGCACCTTATGAGGCATTATATGTGCGTAGATGCAGATTTTCGGTAGGTTGGTTTGAAGTAGGTGAAGCAGCCTTGATTGGGCTAGATTCGATTCATGAAGCTATGGAAAAAGTTCAGCTCATCAGAGATAGACTTAAGACAACTCAGAGTTGTCAGAAGTCCTATGTAGATGTTCGGAGAAGGGACTTAGAGTTTGAAATCGATGATTGGGTTTTTTATGAAGGTGTCACCTATGAAGGGGGTGATGTGATTTGGAAAGAAGGGAAGCTCAGTTCGAGATATGTAGGTCCTTACAGAATCCTACTTAAAAGGGTTTGTAATGTGGCTTTTAGAGTAGCAACAGAACTAGCAGCGGTTCATCCAGTCCTTCACATATCTTTGTTGAAGAAGTGTGTGGGTTATCCGACATTGATAGTTCCATTAGAGAGTGTGGTTGTGAATGATAGTCTTACTTATGAAGAGGTTCCAGTTGAAATTCTTGACCATCCGATTTGTAGGTTTAGAAATAAAGAAGTCGCTTTAGTGAAGGTTTTGTGGAGGAGTCATTCTGTAGAGGGAGCTACTTGGGAAGCAGAAGCAGCCATGATGGCCAAATATCCTCACCTCTTTCCTTCCGATTCCATTTCAGCTTCAAGTAATAGTTCTCTCGAGTCTCTCAGTTTACTCTTGCGTAAATTCAGTGTCAGTATCTTGTTCCTTCAGTTGTTCTTGCATTTCAGCACTTGTGCATGTTCTTTGAACTCAGTTCAGTTAGATATCAATTTCTAGTACTTAGTGATAGGGATTGCAGCTCCTTCCCTCCATACTCAACTTGTTTAGACTTCATTCTAGGACGAATGTTCCCTAGGGGGAGATATTGTAACATCTCGGATTTTGAGAAGATAGAAAAAAATGCAGCTTTCCAGGCCGGGTGCCAGAACCACAGAAGCCACCGACGGTCCGTGGTCTGACACACGGTCTGTATGTGGGGGTGCATCGTTGGGCACCAAATTTTGATGGTCTATGATCCTACCCACGGTCGACCAGGATGGTTTGTGGTTGGACCTACAGACCATAGGTGAGGGTCAGCAGCCAATTGTTGGGAAATGGCTGTTGGGTCAACTTCAAACGGTCATATCTTTTAGCACATAATGAGTTAGGTGGCCCATGACCCATCAAATTAAAGATAATTGAATTCTCTTTTCAACTCCATTTAGTTTGCCAAAATCCTAACTCGGAGTAAAAAGTTATGCTTGTTTTAGTGAATCCCTGTCAGGCAGACTCCGAACCACGACCACGGACTATGGTTGGTAGTCCAAACGATGGTCCGTAGGTCCCTCCATGGATGGCCTTCGTCAGCTTTTAAGTTAGGGTCATTTAGGTCTTTTTCCTATGCGTTGGGGCCCTTAAACTACATCGTTTAATGCATAAACTACGTCATTTTACTCAGTCTAAGTCTAATAACTTAATTAGACTTACCCAGAACCTTTACTCACCAAAAATCATCCAAACATATAGAAAAAATGAGAAGAAAGAGACGTCAGTTTCCCAAGAACACGCAACATGGTTTCTTCAGGTTTCAGCCCGAAATCAAATGATGTCTTCGTAGATTTCATCACCAGGTATGTGGAATTTCAATAGTGGGTTCCTTTCATCCACTAGGTCCCTATAATTTAGTCTGATCCTTGATTCTCCATATCTTGTTTTGACTAGGGTTTCTTAAACCTTGGATTTTTGTTGTGATTTATAGCTGTTGTAGTATCCTAAATCGAATTAGCTTGTTTCTTGGAATGTTTGCTTAGTTCCTTTCTTGAAACTCAGAACTCTAGTTGTATGACTTCTTTTAGTTCATGAATTATACTTTCTAGGTCAGTTTAAAAGATAATCATGCTCCAGATTTCTAATTTTACATTATCATTACATAAAAGTTGCATTCTCAGATTGCATCTCAGTATTTTGAGCTATACAACATTTCAATTATAATTGTGTCATATACATAATCAATTGGGAGTAGGCTTAGCACCGAGTTGGACTAGGGTTCAACGTACACTTATAGTCCCAAAACTACGTGCCCTCGTAGGAGTATAAGTCCCCTCTTTTGGTCATCAGATTTAATGATCATGCCTTTATACCCCTGGCAAGGTATATTGGGTCCTCTCAATGGGGTGTATACATCAGATTCCATTTTTAGTTCACGTGGTTTATGTCGGTTAATAGTAGCTCCCACAGTCAAGCTGTTAGTTTATTTTACCATGTTTTCAATATATACTTTAGCATTCAGTTCAGTATGTTATTTTCATGATTTGTACTTGGTCATTGCATTTAGCTTAGCTTTTCAGTATGTTTTAGTATTTACATTCTTGTTCAGTTATGCCTGTTTAGATTATATACATTTGTTCAGCTTAGTATCTATATTCTGCATGATCAGTGCATTCCAAGTACTGACGCAGACTCTGCGCTACGTCCCTTCATGATATAGGTTGAGGTACTCAGCATCCAAATCACACTTAGATCGATTCTCAGTCCGCATTCAGTAGTTTCAATGGTGAGTCCTCATAATTTGAGGACAATAGACACGCTTTTCATTTTGTCTTTTTATTTAGTTTTCAGTTTTGTTAGAGTTAGCTGGGTTCATGTCCCAACAACTCAACTCAGTTAGAGGCTTTACAGACATAGTAGTAGAATCAGCTTGACTTGTTAAGTTTATCTTCTAGTTGTTATTAAACTATTAGTATGATTCAATACATTTAGACTAGTTGGTTATTCCACATTTTCATTTACCCATTGTTTTAGCTTCCACATAGTATATCTTTTATTCAGTTATTCTTAGTATGCTTGATATATGCTAGACACAGTGTTATTTTGGGGTCACTCGTGATACTAGGTCCGTGTTACGTCAAAGAGGTAGCCTCGAGGTGTGACAGTGACCACCTTCGACGGTTCAGTAGGATGGGCCGTGGGTCAGACCACGGTCCGTCGACTGGGTCCATAGGTGGAAGGTCGGTGGCAACTGACAGTTAATTTTTAGGGGCAGTTGGGTCTTTTCCTAATTAATTAACTCCTATACTACGTTGTTTTACCCTTCACTAAAACCCCTATATAAGTATTTTTAACCCCCAAATTAACCCATTCACTTCATTCTTCCAAATTCACAAAACAAAACCAAATCTCTTCTCAAATAATTCTCTCTCTAGAACTTGAAGAAGAAGAAGAAGGATTCACCTAGGGTTTCAAGCCGAGGTCTCAATTTCTCCATTGAAGGATAGTATTTGGAATCAAGGTATGATAGTTTTCATTCATGGATTACTCTCGTCCATGGAGTTCGCAAATTCCTCTATTTCAAAAGGTAGAATTCCCCAATTGAGTTAGGGTTTTCTTCAATTGTCATGGGTTATTTTCATTGTTGATTTAAATGATTGAATTATAATCATCTATGCATGAATTGATGAAATATTATGGTTTTATGATGTTTTCCCCTATGAACCCATATAATCCCCATGTTTTCAAGTTATGAATCATATGATGTGGGATTTTTATCTTAAAGGAAGAGATTTTTTGAAATTAAGCATGTATTACTAGTTTTACATGAATTTATTATGAAATCAATAGCTAACCTATGTTTTCTAAGCATTGATGATTGAAAGTGGGTTTTGAACCTCAAGAGGTAAACTATGGACTTATGCATTTTCTTATGAAATCTATGCAAATATTTTAAAGGTGCTTTGAGAGTAAAGTACCAATGATGATGATCATGAT
Source organism: Solanum tuberosum (assembly GCF_000226075.1). NCBI lineage: Eukaryota > Viridiplantae > Streptophyta > Magnoliopsida > Solanales > Solanaceae > Solanum > Solanum tuberosum. Next base: position 441,726 of record NW_006239024.1, on the reverse strand, counting down.
GTGTTATTGAAAGGATTTTTATCATGTACACATAAGAGCAAGATGTGAAAGGTTTTCTCACATATAAAGGATTTTTAGGTCCAAAGGCTTTCTCACATTATTGAATCAAAGATTAAGAGTTATCCTAATGAACTTATTTTGGATTGGCAAGATGACACGCCTTTCCATTGATAATGAAAATAAGTGAGAAAATACTTTTCCGTGGGATTTATGCTTAGAACCGAGAGGATATTGACATTGAGATGGAAGCTATCCCGTTAGTAGAGGCCGGGTTTCTAGAAGCAATCTCATGAGATAGAAGCTCTCCCATTAGTAGAGGCCGAGTTTCTAGTAGCAATCTCCTTATCCCTTAACTATGTGCCCCCATAGGTTGATTAGCTAGTGGATCCACTTAAGCTAGAGTTTATGGTCCTTACCTTGGCAAGTAGGACAACCCTTTTCGGTGTGGGAGACACCAGGGGATCATGCTATAGCTCACATGGTCTCTATGTTGGTTAAGGCTAATTACCCACATTAATAATGAACTAAGGTTACTTCAAGAAGTATCGCTTTTGAGTTCAAAGGTTTTAAAGATGATGTTAGCTTGGATTGACCATGGTTTTATGACTATGTTTTCTAACTCTCTTATATCATGTTTTAGCTTGGTGAATTGCATGTCATGAAATGAAATGTCCCTTTTAGCATGTTTTGAATGTTTTTTGCAAGGCTCTCATACTTGATACATTGTTTTGTACCATAGCATACTCTTCCCTACATTTTTCCCAAATGTAGGGTCCAATATTCAAGGTCCTCAGTTTCGTGGCTAGAGTTTGATTTGGTTGATTTCCGATCTTGGTGAGTCATCGTGCTTTGAGGACGGATTTCATTGTTTTAGTTTATTTCATGTATTTCTCTTTTGAACTTGATGTATGGGCTAGGCCTAATTTCATTCTATTGTATTAGATGTCTATGATAAAACAAATGTTTTATACTTTCGCTTTTCATTTATAAAATGTTTTGGACTTGGACTATTGTGTTACTCTTATTGTTCTATTTCTTATGTTATGAGAGCTAAGTGGCTTGTATGGAGTCCTTCAGGGTTCTATACGCCATGCTACATCTAGGGGGTACCCCTGGGTCGTGACAGTATTAAGTAAGGAGTAGAGTGTCGCCGATAGACATTATATCATATGGTCGTAGCCAACTCAACATGACAGGGTTACAAGTCAATTAATGATAACACACTGACCATAATAAGCTTAGGAAAAAAAGGATCATGCCAGAAGAGAAATAATGGACTTAACATACCTTCCAACCAAAGCCCAAAAAGTGTCTTTATGAAGCTTGCCCAACAAACGTAATGCAACAATGCGGAAATCAGCGAGGTTGCAAGAACGAGACATGACTAATAAATAAGACACTATTTCCACATTAGTGACCATCCAAGTCAAACCCACAAATTGAGGCAAATAACAACAACAATCAACAACTAACTTCATCAAAGGAATTCCAGCAATATCTCAACGGAGCGACACACTCCCAAAGCAACATAACTAGGTGTATTTCATGTCGTTCAATCCAACAACCATCATATGCGACTCTAATAAGAATCAAACCAACCCCCTAATTACCTCCAACACTTTATCAGCATCACTAAACCATAATAATAGTCAATTAAGCAAGATAAAAGGGCTGCCCACAACCAGAATATCAAAAACACAACTACGAAACTCAAAAATCTATAAAAATGATACTAGGATATGGTATTACAAAGGAGGGTAGTGAAAATAAGATTAAATGAACCAAAAAGTATGAAATAATACTATGAAATTTTTTCCTCTTTGCAGCAACAACAAATGAAGCCTAAATCAGCAAGAAAGTTATACCATAACGATGAGCTCACAACATAGAGCAACTTTCGTTAAACATCCTAGTTGAGAATCCAAGCATCCAAAGAGTATTGGAAGAAGGTTTCATCATTTTTTCTAGGTTTGCTTCAGTTTTAGGGGGAAAATGACGAAGTAAAAGACCAACAACTTAGAGTTAGGGGGGCCGCTTAGAGTTGCCTGCTTGTGCAGTCTCACGAAAACGTGTATAAATATCTACTCCAATGTCCTTTGGACAAACGGTTTAATGCGTTGAAAACTAGACTCGTATTACTTCGATTTGATAGGTCATGGGAATTCTAACTCTTTATATTCTAGGAAAAAATTGTAGAAACATTTGATCAAAATTTCAGAGAAATCCCTTAACAAAATTTACAATAACCTTCGCCGACTTTTATTTAGTAACTCTCTTGACTTTAACACTTCACATTAAAACTTTTTGCAATTAAAAAATAACTAATAAAACATCTTTCTTATGTGTTGAGAAGTCTTAGTCGTATTACAAAAGTACAAGTTAATCCCAGCGTTCAAATGGGTGGGGTGTCACATATACATGATTTGTTTGATCAACTCCAATGAGCGAATTATTTCTCTAAGATTGATCTTCAGTTGACCTATCACAAATTTAGGGTGAATGAAGATAATATTTCAAATACGGCTTTGCAAACTTTGTATGGTCATTAAGATTTCTTTGTAATGTTGTTTGGTTTGATTAATGCCCCGTCGGTGTTCATTGGTTTGATGAATAACATCTTTAAGCAATATCTTGACATGTTTGTCATAGTGTTTATTGATGATATTTTCATTTACTCTCGGAGTGAGAATGACCATGTTGAGAATGAGAATTTTGTAGCAAATTCTCAAGGATCATGAATTGTATGCTAAGTTTAGCAAGTGTGAATTTTCGTTGACGTCTGTTCCTTTTCTTGGCCATATTGTCTCCGCTAGAGGTATTCAAGTTGATCCTAAGAATACCAAGGAGGTTAAGAATTGGCCTAGACCTTTGTCCGCTTAAGATATAAAGAGTTTTTAGGTTGGCCGGTTACTATAGAAAGTTTATGGAAGTATTTTCATCTATTTCTTCGCCTTTGACGACATTGACTCAAAAGAAGGTGAAATTTCTATGGGCTCTAGCTTGCGAGAAGAGTTTCCAAGAGTTCAAGAATAGACTCACTTCAGCCCCTATTTTGACATTACCGGAAGGATTAGATGGTTTTGTGATTTATTGTGATGCTTCACATATTGGTCTCAGTTGTATTTTGATGGAACATGGGAAAGTTAGCGCTTAGGGTTCTGCGATGCACCGTAACTTAAAATACATTTTCTACTCGTAAAAGGCAATGTATAGGTGTGATACTCAGGGAATATATCATTGAAAATGGTTAAGCATACCATGTAACCCTTATATTAAGTCATTTGAAGGGTTAAACAAAAAGTTTAGGCCAAAGAGATCATTAAAGAAAAGATTCAAGTTTAAAGGTTCATTGTGGAGGAATACTACAAATGATCTCATTTATCAACTGACTTTGAAAGAGAATATCTCCTAATATATAAAGATTTGGAGGACCTACAACCTATTAAATGAAAGGTATCAGAGTATGGTTTCAAGCAAAACAAACCGCTTGTTAATACGACTTTGGAGTAAAAAGTTATGTACATTCTACGACATATGCACTTTGGAGAAAGTCGCCCACACTTATTGGTTTTATAATAGAAGTTTGGGATTTCTTTTCCCATATACTCTAAAACATGTGAGGACCGGTTTTAAGCTATTTCTTCATGTTTTTCATATCTCTAATCCTCCCAAGCTTAAGGAAAAAAGGTGTTGTTCTTGAAGAATAGAAAGGGCAGGGACTGCCTTTCTTGGATATATAGATAAAGTTGTCAGCAATCCTAATAGACTCTTTCTGCTAGAATAGAAGTATAACTGGGTGAACTTGAGCGTGTACTCCTACACACTCATAGCTTTCTATTTCAGATTCAAGAACTCTCTCACCTTAGCTTCCCTAAGCTCTCGAGGAAAGAAACGCTGCATGAAATCATTCTAAAACACAACACAACTCAAATAGAGTTGAACTCTATCACACGAACATGAGTAAGAAGAAAGTGACAAGTTCCTAAATGTCATAAATTCCTCATTATATATGTGGCGTGTTACCGATAAGAAGGACTGTACTAGACATAGTTTCATACACACCCTAGGACTGTACTAGACATAGTTTCATAGACACCCTAGGACTCTTGAACTTTGTGCTCTGATACTAAGTTTGTCAAGCCCCAAGCCTACACCCTAGACGTGGCCGACACTCAAAAACCATTGCTAATTCTTAAGAAAACACTTGGTCTGGCTGACTACTTAGCAGAAGGGTAACTCAAGTAGAATTAAACCTTTTAATCTCAAAGTACTCAACTATCTCAAAATACTTTGAAAATAATATTAGTTGAAATATAAATTAACAAAGGAATACTAAAAATATACTCAAAGCTAATTATCAATGAAGCCTTTATTGTTCTAGATTGATGTTGTGACAAGACCCAAGACACCTCAAAACATTTAACTAAAAGATAGAAGTGGAGTCTACCAGAATGCAATGAGGCTAACCAAAGCTAACTCGAAGTGCAATTGAACTAACAAAATGCCTATTTGATGACCTTGAAAACCTGTATTTGCATCATAAAAAGATGTAGGTCGAATAACATCAACACATTGAATGTACGAGTATGTAATATAGCCTAAGAGAAATAATTGAATGAAAGGATTGCAATAGATATCAACATATAATAAATTGAATGTAAAGAAATAAAGGAGTGAAAACATTTAAACTTTACAAATGCTTACTCATCTTTGAGCTCAACATATTAAGATATGGTAAGAATATACTTTTAACTATAATTGGGTAAAATGGGTACATGGAGTGTATATAAAGAAACATGGAAATATTTGGAACCACATACCACCTACTGACTGACCTCTCAGTGTATATAAAGCAATAAGTAAGGTGAATCACTCCCTGATTAATCCTCCATGGCTTCTCCGCCTTCGGCATCATCACCAGCCTGTATAAGGTAACCTCATCAGTGTCAGAATCAGAGTCAACATCAGAACCAATACGCATTCTGTCCTCTTCTATTGGCACATCATCATCCACAAGCTCATGAAACTCAGAACTAATGCCTAGCAATGCGTTGACATGCACATTCAATGGGTACCTTCTTTCAACCTGCCCCAATTGTTCTTCAGTTGACTCCAGACATTTATTCCGGTGGCGCAACATCTCCAACCCATACATACGGGCCATAATCAACTCATTGCGATGATGTCGCTCTGAACTGGTGGGTGGTGGGCTGAACTCATTGTTAGGCCCCTTTGTCTTCGTCACATCCACTTGCACTGGAGAAGGAGTGCCGTATAATCCAAACTCTCCCCTGGTAAACCTACAGAATGATAAAACTGAGTAATGATACCTCCAAAAACATAATTGTGCCCTTCAAGAACCCGGACCATCCTTATGGCAGATTTGAACGCAACATCGATGTTCAACTCAGTGTTGGTCATCAGGGCGTAAAACAAATACACTTTATCACGTGTGATGTCTGTGTAGTTCAGCCTGGGTATCAAGCAATTCATAACTATTTTCAACCTGACCCGAGCTTCTCTGCTCATGTGCACATAATGAAGAGATTGGTGGAACCTCTTGGCGCTGTGCTAGGTCCACTTAACCATCAACTGAGGTACACAAAGTGTGTGTCGGATGGCTTGATAGGGTGGTCGAATGTTAAACCCCCTTAGTACCAACAGGTCAGTATCAGCTGCAGTGCCCACTATGTCATTTATTAATGCGGGAGTGAGAGTCACATCAATTCCCTGCACCTTCACAACGTGAGATCTGGACTCTGTCGCTGAGTTAACATAGAACTCTCTGACCACGTGCAAGTTGTACTCAGTGGGCTCATCAAAGATGAACTCCATATGAAGTTCTTGAATGCACTTTATGATTCGGGGAAACTCTTTTGCAAGACTGTCCCTTTTGATGCACACATCAGAGAAATAACATGCCTAAGTGTGTTTCTTCCACCAAACTTTGCCCTCTTTGGCCATCGCTCGAAATCCAAACCTATGAGTTTTCCCTCATGGTACTGCTGGTGCGGGAGGTACATTCCCCCTACTTTGAACTCACTTCCTTTGTCTTGAAGTTGCCACCTCCTTGCCGGGTCACTGAGTACCTGACATGATTACCTTTCATTTTGAAGACGAAAGGAATTGGGAGATGGATGGGCAACTGCCTCCGCGTTACGGATTTGAAGTTGAAAAATCGTAAGGGAACAAGGGGAGGGGAAATCGTGCGTAATGAGGAATTGTTTTTTGGGAGAATAATGGTTAATTTGGCGGTAGAATTAGGATTAAAACAGGGGTCGGGTCGGATTTTCTTAAAAATGGGGTTTCTTATATCGATGTATATATAAATAGGAGAATATACCTGTAAAGTAGTTTATAACATATAAATGTACAATGGTAAATTTAACAAGCTTGTATAAACCTAAAAGCCAAATATCAGAGATACGCTTCATTATAGGCATAGAAACAACACACACATTCTTGAATAATGCTATTAATAGAGTGATCATTGCAATATATACATAGAGTTTAGCGTAATAGGACTACGATAGACTGTGTTAAGTCCCTCAACACTTTATGGAAAGATAATAGAATAAGCTATAGGGATAGTTACGGATGAATTATATCCTATAGATTATCAATAGTGTAATTGGATATAGATGCTGTGACTTCTATCCCTCCCATATGTGAGGCTTTTATATCCTATAGATCATCAATAGTGTATATATACTTTTACTATTGTGTATATATACTTTTATTATTGTGTATATATACTTTTGATCATCAATAGTTTAATAGGATATACAAGCTATAACATCTATAACATATTAGAGGGATATTTATATCCTATAGATCATCATTACTATTTATATACATGAAAATCGAAATATCCTTACTTGGTCTGCGACGTGGCTCCATAATAAGTCTTTTGTTTCGCAAAAAAAATAAAAATTCCCAGCAAAATCAAATTTTGGATGACTCTCCGCGACGCAGCTTTAATACGGAGCTCCCTTATTTTGACGAAAAATTAATTCTCATTGAATCCAAAAATCCTGGCCTACTCCGCAACACGTGCACGTTACGGAGTGTTCTGCCTCGCCCTGGAATATTAATTCCTAGCGAGGCAAAATTCTCCCCTTTCTCCGTGACGCGCTATGGGTACAAATTCCAGTTCCCTGGACAATATAAGAGCAATACCCATTAATATGAACCCGATGTGTTGCCTCCTATCCAGCGCCTTAGTTTTGGTCGTGGCACGACTCATCTTTTTTTTGTATTTTCTTTCTATATCAATTTTTTGTCTAATTTCTACGAATTGAAATTACATAAACAAGAAAAAAAATCCTATCTTCTACATGTGGTCATGGGTTGTTCCCCTGTAGCGCCTTATTTAATGTCGCAACACGACCCAGCCATGAGTCATTCATCATTCAAATTGAGAGTTTCTTTCTCACGATCTATGTCATTCCCAAAGTAATGCTTCACTCTCTACCCATTTACAATAAATGTGGAGCTCTTGTCCTTATTTCTCAGCTCCACAGCTCCATGTTGAGTCATTCTCACAACCTCAAATGACCCACTCCACTTAGCCCAAAGTTTTCCAAGGAACAACTCCAGTCTTGAATTGAATAGTAATAAAACCAATTGGCTAGGCTCAAAGGTGCTTGATACAATATGCTTGTCATGTCACTTCTTGGTCTTCTTTTTATACAACTTGGCATTTATATACGCGTGGAGCCTGAATTCCTCTAGTTCATGCAATTGTGTTATTTGTTTCTTACCTGCTAATTCAGGATCTAGATTCAACTTCTTTATAGCCCTGTATGCTTGATGCTCCAATTATGCTGGAAGGTGACATGCTTTCCCAAATGCCATTCGATAGGGAGAAGTACCTATTGGTGTCTTGTATGCAGTTCTGTATGCCCACAAAACATCATCTAACTTGCCAGTTCAATCTTTCCGTTGTGTGATTAACGTATCAAGGCATTTCATCCAATATTAAATGCTAATGATCGTTCGTCAGTATAATAACCCAACTGCGTGAGTTGGGGTCGATCCCACAAGCAATCAAATATTAGAGTAAATCTTGGGGAATTGATCAACCAATTATTGAATCTTAACAAAATGGATAAGCATTACTGCTCATAATGGGAAAATTTGTTCTGGGTAAGTCAAACCATACATAAAGTAACTTTCTCTCGAACAATTACCTTTTCTATGTTGAATTCTCTCGAACTTCAATACGAATCGAAAGAGGCCCAACTCTTTACCCTCATCAAATCCACTCTCTCGAGCTGGATACAAAGGAAGGGTCACTTGTTTCACTCTCTCGAGCTGAAACAAAGGAAACCCACTACTAAGGACGCTAAGTTTGCCACCTTGGTTCCACACCTCTCTCTCAAGCAAGTGCACAACACTGAAATTGATATACGAAGTACTGCAATTCAACCTTGAAACACAGCAACAACTTAGACCCACTTCAAATTAACACCATTCATCGCAACTAACAAACACCTACTAGGTAAATTCAACAATTGGCTTCATGATCAAAACCCCAAGTAAAGGGTTTTAGCCACTCATCACAAAAATAAGAAGATTAAATCGATTATCACTCCCATAGTTGGGTACAAAATGAGAATTATAGATGAAAATCAATTGATAATATCCTCTCTTACAAAATCTCTCTCAAAATCTTACTAAAAACACTCACTCAACCCTTTGGTAGTATTTTCTCTCTAAGTAATTCCTTCCTACATTTCTGAATGCCTTTCTCTCTCTAGCAAAAATTAATTTAAACAAGTCTGAAGTGTCATTGCTAAGGACTACTCAGCGAAGTAAGTTGGGTATTGCTGACGGATCAGTGAATCACCGATTGCTCTTCATCTCGCCTTCAGTTTTAGCTTTTTTCTTAGTTTGCCTACTGTGACTTTAGGCGATCTAGGTCGGGATCACCGAATGACTCTGCGATTCGCCATTTATTCTATTATCTCACCCATCAACACTTGCTTGAATTTTCTTTTGTACTTTTAGCGACCTGGTTGTCCTTCGTCGAATATAGTTGCTGCTCGCCGAATTGGCCCCCATTTTAGCTCCAGCATTCTGTAACTTTAGGCGGTATCTTGGCGATTTGGCGATTCGCCGAATGATATTGGCGGTTCGCCGAATGATATCATCGATCATCAGGTCTTTATTTCTTCATTCCTTTAGCTTTCTTTGTTCATTTTTGTCCAATAGTTTCCATGCTTTGTCTCTAACTCCAAATACCTGGAACTCAAGGGTTTTCATCAGTTATTGAGACAAAATATGCATTTGAGGACACTAAATCTATCAAAATAAAGCCCTAAAAGAGTCCAAATCGTGGACTCATCAAAACCCCCCAACTTAAACTTTTGCTTGTTCTCAAGTAAAGCTTAAGTTCAACAGTTCAAAAAGGATGTCTCGAACAGTGCTACACAAGACTCAATCGTGAATGCAAACAAAAAGTCTCAACTTACTCATGCAAAGATCAATTGTCCACTCAAAGTTTCAAATTGTGACTCACCATTATCAAAGAATCTTAAGCTCATTATACTTGCTTCAAATGCAAGTTCAAGCTCAACAAAGGTATTCAAATGCCCTCACAAAATGAATTATTCCATATTCACTTAATGGTTCAACCAATTAGAGGTTCGGAATCAAGATCAACACTCACACTCACAAAGATAAACACAATGCATGATTTCACCCAGAGGTTTTCCCTTATTTTCCAATCGACTATTGCTTCAGCTCATTCAAGATCAAAAAGGTCTTTTCAAGGCTTGTAACGGGGTCGAATGTAATGGTATGGTCATTTAGGCTTATAGGCGGAAAATCGTCATGAAATGTGATGTGAACAACACCTTCTTTCCTTCTCTTTGTCATTTTCATTCAAGCTCAAAAGTCACCTCTTATTCATCTTCCATGAGTCATTGGAAACCCCATTTTC